>NC_079152.1:39777433-40090933 GCF_947563725.1 Argiope bruennichi | reverse complement strand
TCCAATTAAGACAAGCCCTATTTCTCCGCGATATTAAATTCAGGATTTCATTTTATTTAACAGAATAAATTTTCCAAATTCCAAACCTGATTAGGAGTGCATTATTTCTTCTGAGTATATTAACTTCTGAACATCTGTTTAAGTAGAAGTTATAAATATCTATTGTTGCTTTGAACTGTTAAATGCGATTTTAATAATTTCTGAAGAATTTTTGTTACTTAACTGCATTTTGATGTTATCTACGAATGGAATAGCGAAATTTAAAATTATGTTTTGAACTATTTTTGAATTATATAGTAAATATGAAATCATATGATTCAGAAAATTTGAGCTTTCTTCCGTGACTGTTTATACATTTGTGTTATAGTGGAATTTTCACTGAAGAGTCATTATATTAAATTTAACTTTTCCTCATAAGTCACAAGTATTCTTAATGCAATGCAAGATAATCAAGGAGATTGAAATTGTAGTGTACATTAGCAAAATTATAGTGTACAAATTACCAAGATAAATGCACAAAAGAATTCATGTACAAGTGAAATGGACTCTACTTTTACTTGACGTTTCGACTTCTCACTAAAGTTAATATGATAAAATAATACAAATAATTTAACAATAAGCATGAAAACAATTTATAGAATATAATTGTATATATCCCAGAAAAGTTGGGAAAATGAGTATATTTTACGAGAATTTTACATTTTATTTCAATATTTTAAATATTTTTCGTTGTTGAATATACCACGAATCCATTATCAAACTTATATAATAAGTATAATATATAAAGTTAATATCTGTTTCATATAATTTTCCATGATGTAAATATTTAGTTTGTCATTTTTCCTTAATGTCGATAATTGTTAAATTATTTTTTTCAAGACGAGATTTGCAAGTATTGAAAAATAATAAATGAACTTAATTACTAATTGAAAAAAAAACATTAAAAATAATTTTTTAAATGTATACTATTTACATGAAATATATACAAATATTTATGAGTAACCGAGACATAATGATGGAACTGAGAAGGCGCAATACAATTCAATTCTATTGAATTTTCTTTGATGTGAAAAAATATATCATCCCAATTTGTCAACTAAGTCTGATGTAAGTGAAAAAAAAAAGTACGTAAGCCTATTGAATGTAAATTCTGACATCTTAGAATTATCAGTTCCCTAGCTTAAAGCAACACGACATTCTGAAATTATATCTCTATTAATTTATTCAAAAACGAATTTACTTCCTCAATTGCTGGTATGCTTTGTCTCTTAACACCTCTGCCTCAAAATCAATTAATATAAGGTTGATTTTATTTTGATATGCTATATTTCTTTTGATAGAAAAGTTGCCAGCAGATTTAATTTAATTTATATCATGGTTGCAACCTAATGAAATTATTGAATTTTATTTTTTGAAATATTTTCATTTACTAATATCAATTACATTTTACTTGTTCTCTTAAAAACCTAATATGTTGATAATCTTTTACATCCTTTTGTAGAATTTATCAAGGAAATTATGAAACAATTTTGTTATGTCCAATATGTTTTGATGTTTTAAAGTCAATTCGTTGAAATAACTGAAATAAGTAATTATAGATATGTTTATAATTATTATTTCCTGTGACATTCCAATGTTTGAGTTGAAATTATTTATTCTTTCGAAATATTGCTAATATTGAAACCAATTCCAACTGAACTTACATAGGAGAATTAAGTACTTTTTATTATTATAGATTAAAATATTTAATACATATTCCTACAGACGATGGCGTAAATGTGCTTCTATATGATACAATTTTAATTTGATTCCATTAATAGTTATCTCCGAAATAAATTTTACAAAAAAATAATGCAGTTTTTCAACTTGTGATTCAGTAATATTTATAGAGCAATTATTAAACTAATGGCATATCATAAAAATATTAATAAGAATTTTGTATGAACAAAACCTCATCTTTATATATGAATCAATTAATTCATATACAATTTTAAAATTGAGATATAAGATTGCATTCCTTTATTCTGTACTCAGTAAGTCAAAGCATCGTGGAAACATTTAAAATTTGTTTAAATTGAAGAAAAAAAAATTGGCATTCTTTATTAAATAGGCATGAAAAATTCTTGCAAATCATTCTTCAAACTTGGCAGCTAGATAGAAAGGGAAAAGCTATAAATTTCAATGCCACTGTTCCATATGAAATCTTATTCGGATTCTCCAAAAGCCGTATTTCATACAGTCAAATATTTTCAGATAGAATATGAATCCTTTTCTTTCACAAAATGAAAATATTCCAGTAAATAACCTGATGGAAACCAACGATACATCTTTGAAGCCGACATTTTTCACTTTTACGCAGAGAAAATTTCGACCGAGGACCTTAAAGCAGTTCCGCAATTATCTCAAGAGGGAACGATAGGTTGGCGATCAAAAGTTTCGATTCTTTCGCCAGGCTTTGGCGCCAGACTTCTAGCCGCCATTTCGTCTTTTCAAGAGATCATCAGATACCTTGTTTCAAAAACGGTGCCCCTTCGTCTTGCAGGAAGGGAACACGGTGAAAAATCAATTTGTTTTAATATTGTTTTCAGCCAGGCAAGACATAGATATTCATATTTTACGGGTCCTCTTAGAGGCTCATTTATTCTTAAAAGTTTCCCCATTAGTCAAACTGAAGGATCGAGGAAATGAAACGTTTCTAGAAAATAAATGATGTTTTATTAAAGTACGTGTATTTTGACACTGAACTTACAAAAGAAAATAATTAGTGTTTTTACTGTTTAGTTAGAATTAACAATAATGTTTCGTACAATACTGTTACTATTTAATACATGTGTAGTTGCAAATCCAATGTAAATCGGACTGTATTTTATTCCTCTTCTAAAATTTAAGTAGCTAAAATTTTGAACACTGTTTTTCATATACATAATTGATATGAAATTACTAAATTGTTTCAGAGTTTTGCACACTTAAAAAAAAATATCGTTTTTGCATATAGTTTTTATCATTTCAATAGAAGAGATGTTACAATATTTCCTTATAGGGCTAATAGATATTTTCATATAATGTCATTTTCTAATCCTCTTTTTAAATATTTTCCCTTAAAAATATTCCCAAAAATAAATTAAATCTGTATTTTACTATACTTAACATTTAATTTCGAGTTTTAATATTAATGACGCTATTAAAATGCAAAGTGATATTGTTTAATAAAATTCATACAATTTTAATAATTCATAGTATTAATAAATTACTACTTCATTACGAATTATGTTTATTTTATTTTGTAATAAATAATATCTACACGTTAAATTAATCTATAAAATAATTAGTTAATGAAGAAAATATAAAATAATAAGGAGCTATAATAGAAATTAAATAAATATTCTTTAAGATGCAATAATACATTCTCCTCTTTCCCTTTCTAATTTCTTAATAATAAATCAAAATTTTTTTCTACTAAATTAATATTTTTCCTATCATTTAAAATGAATCGAAGTAAATAATTTAAATATTTTACATTTTGACGCAAAAATATTTGTTAAAAATTGATATAATTAAGAAACCAAAATAAAAGAACTTATAATTTATTACTTTTCTTCATGATTATTATTTATGTTTAGTTATAATCAATTAAATCGTATTTTATATTTTACCTTATTTCATCAATAACTTCATGAAATAGCCAATTTCCCATTTTTGATAAATGAGAAATTTAATTCTTTAAAACAGGTAATGACATTATTAATTTTGGCCACGCGTGTTACCATTTAACAAAAACAAATTATTATTATTATTATAGTTAAAGGTAATATTATTTAAAATGTTTTTAGTAAAATATATTTAACTGGCAATTAATTTAAAATTAAACTAATACAATAAAATCATTACTGCAATCAGTCTATATTTAATTTTTCTAATTATGAATTTGTTGTATTGAAATACAACTTTTTAAATCCAAATTCTGAAGAACTGAAATAAAATGCTTAGACTTTTTTTAATGATAAATTATAGTAAAAGAAGATTCATTGATTTGCAGAAAAAGAATTATATTTATATAAAAGAGAGTTTCATTTTAAATAAAAGCACATAAAGCAAACAGTGAAGATCTCCCAATTACCAATTACTTCATTATAAGTACGGAGAGCAATTTTTATTCTATTGAGCATCTCTTTTCAATAATATTATTTTTTCGTTCAATCACTATTTAAAATTAAAATAGAATTTTATTTACTTCCACCTTCTAGATAATGCCAACTGAATTACGACGGAATTAAATTGAAGTTTCGCACATGCTCCTGTTTCTTTGTACCATTTCCATTCTTTAACTATGAATAATTGACCACTTAAAACCTTTGAAGAAAAATCTTTTGATGAAGCATTTGCTTTTTAATGTGCATTTAATAATAAAAATATTATAATTTCAGTAAGTTTAAATTGGTTTAATTTAAAGCTTTTTCGAAGCGCTAAATTTCTAACCATGACATTTATTAAAATAAAAAAATGCATTGTTTACTGTTAATGATACATTACATAACTTTACATCTTAGGAAACTGATTTCCTATTTTGGTCAGTAAATTTCTTATTTTTTTAAACAAAAAGACATTAGATTTATTTTTAATGAAAAATTTTCATCAATAAAAAATGATTGAAAGGTGGTGAAAAATTCATAATAAGCACAATATATAATTTCTAATATTTAGTATTCTAAAATTAAAGAAATGAATGTAGTGATTATGCAAATGTATATCTTTTAAAAATTCTAAATTTGTATTCTTTATGTTCATTAAGTTGATATTAAAACCATGTCGCACTTTTAATATCATGTATGAAAGTTCTCAACATTGACAATAACGTTAGATGATGAAAAATATTTTAGAAATGACAATATTCATAATTACTCTCTTTTGATAATTTCTAATCGTGGTATCCATATTGTATCGATATCTAATTTCAACGAAGAATATCCCTTTACATAAGGTAAGATTTTAATTTACAGATGAGGTCTGTGTAACTGATCCTTAACCATTCGATGAAATTCACAATTAATATCTCTTTTAAAGAATTATAATATTTTCTTCCTCAATTATTTAATATTCTGCAAGATCTTATTTCACTTGCACGTGTGCTCATTAGCTAATGACTAAGAAGTTTTAAAACTATGGTGTAGACTTATGTTCCCTTTTCGTTTCGAAAATTAGTGAAAATTTACAATGATAAAATAAGAAATTCTCAAATACTTAATTGTCTTATGTTATTTGATACGTACGAAATATTTAATATTTTCCAAAGAGAACATTACTGAAATTTTAATTAACATTTTAATTAATCAAAAGTCATATCAGGGTTTAGCACTTGGTCGATAATTTTGAAAATATTGCAGATTAAATATAATTTTTTTTATAATATTAAAATTTAAAGACTTTTTCTTTTAGTGATGTACATTATTTTCAACTTTTTACTACAGTTATTATATTATGTTTATTTACATTATGTTTCCTTTAAAAAATATTGCACTTGTCTTTACATTAATAATGTATTGTTAATAAATGTAAATTATTTGATAAGGTGCAAATATATATAAGGTGCTTTCCCATTAAGTCTGAGATTAATTTACTCTTATTTCCATTTTTTTTTTTTTATTGTGGCACTCTACTATGCTATATTTGTATTGTTGTTTTCATCTTCGCTTATCTTGTTTAATTAATAAATGAGAATATAATATTTATTTCATGAATGAAAACCTCAGAAATATTGCCATCAAACAAAGCCGAAGCTAATAACTTTCATTTATTAAAAATGATGCAAGCAGTATTCATGATGCCATACATAATTTCTAAATCGTAACAAATACGCATACACTTTGATTCTGAAAAATAAAAATGCTTCGCATTACATAAAGAATTAGTTTTCTGTTTCTCGAATTAATAAATATACTTCTGAAAATAAATATTGTTACGAACCTGTGATACGGCTTCCCAGTATAGTGGGTTCCATAGGAGATCCCAGAGCTTGACGACAAACTTGGCGACCATTTGGCGACTTTGGCACCAAAATAGATTATACCCGAAACATTTAGAATTTTCCCGCTCCGTCCAGTAGGAACGGAGATACGCCTCGAACGTTCCTGATTGGTTGAGAGGCTTCTAGCCCCGACTCTTGAGATATATAAAAGGAAGCAACCGCAGCTGCCGGGAAGTGATGAATTGAGTCGTGGACCAGTGGAGTCGAGGAGTAGTCGGAATCGACAGAAAAACTGGCCTTCCAGAGTTTAGCGGAGCAGCGACGGAGTCACGTGCTGAATTAAGTTGTGCGCTACGGTCTGCATTAGAGTCTGTTGTGTGCTGTTGTCTGCACGTCTCGGCTGAAGATAATTGTGTGTTGTATATGGTTGTTGTCCTGTATATCTTCGCATAAATAAATGTCGTTGTTTCATTTTCTACTGCCGCCTGCTTATTGAGTGTTCTCCACACCATATAACTCCCACTATCCAAACGAACCCCGGAAAATTTCGTAACAATATGAAAAAAAAAATATATATTTAGATACTGTACGCCAATTGCATTCATCATATTTAGTTTAAAAAATTTGATATAAAAACGATTTAAATAATAGAAAGTTCTGAACCTGCCCCGATAAAAATGATCGGATGATAAATATGAAAATTTGAATTTCCTTATTTTCAGACAATCAAACAATCTGCGGGACTTTTATAATCATTCTTTCTATAATATACATAATACTATCTCCACTATCCAACCATTTCATTAATAAAATTTTGAATCATTAACTATACGTTTTCAATAGATGCCGTAGAGGATAATCAATATACATTTCCACTTCTTGTTACATAATAGGAGTAGTTGTTACATAATAGGAGTAGTTGTTACATAATAGGAGTAGTTGTTACATAATAGGAGTTCAACTTTTTTTGGTGTTTCTACACTTTCTTTTTATATTTGGTATCATACCGCTTTAAATTATATTTTTTTGTTGCTTAAATTTTTTAGAAAATCAGCGCAATAAATGTCACATTAATTTTTATTGCTTTCGAGAAAAAATGGCGAAAAGCAAAAGAAAAATAAATCTTTGATTCCAGATCGATTTTTTTTTTTATTTTTTTTTTTTATCCTGGGGTTGACTTCACTTATGATGATTCAAGCGATAACATTCATTTACACTTTTTGTTTTTATAATGATATAATATATTATAGAAATAGATTTTAAAATCATTATCAGGATTTAAATCCTATATGAAGTATATGTAGTATTTTTGATATTGGTTTCCATCCATATCTCACTATTAAATCAATTTTATAGATGATTTTAAATTTTTTAGCCATTTTTCTCCTTTCTTAAACCTATATTATTAAAACACAATATTTGTAAAAATTTCGTATTTTGAACACAATACTGCTTTTAGAAATATCTAAGATATTCAATTATAAATTAATATTAAATTAATTCTTAATATTGTGATTGTGATTTTTATTTTGCCATTTTTTAATCATAATATGAGCAAAATACATATAAATGTATATATAACTTTCATACTATTAAATTAGATTTTATTGCTTTATCTATTCTTATTTTCCACGATTTTTAATAATTATTTTTCTACCGTAAAAAAAGCAAAAATCAATTTTTGAATTTTAAAATCTGAATAATAACAATTCCTTGCTTAAATATAACATTTGTAAACTGAAAATTAAAGATGCGATAATAAGCTTATACTCTAAACATATAATGCAAAAGACGGGTAAAAAAGGATTTTACCTATCTGAAACTATTTGCAGTATAAACTAATGAACCAAATGAAATTAAATATCACATACAAAAACGTAAAAGCCATCAGAAGAAAAAAAAATAACAACATAAGTTAACAAAAAAAAAAGGCTATTGCGCAAAATTTTAAGTATGCTGATTTTCCCTGTGTACATCAGATATTATTATAAAATTTAGATAATATTATAAAACGATATGATAATGGGAATGATAATCTTTTCTTTATTGGGGAATCCATTTTTTCCCATGCTTTTGGCAGTATGCATAACAAATATGGCTTTACTCCATTCATTGGTTTTAGTTGCAGACGTTTTCTAATCAAAATCGATGTCTTATGGCTATTCTGCATGTTTACTTTTGTTTTAACATAAAAAATATAGTCCTTAGAATTGTGTTTTTAAGCAGTTTTATATTCGCAAATCTCTTTCATTGGCTCATTTAGCTTCTTTGTGTGTACTTATATCTATCTGTGAAAAATTGTTTTATATACAATTTTTCGCATTTCAAATGCTACAATATTTCCTATTTATCATATTCGCCATTATTTATGTCACACTAAAGCGTTTTATTGCCATGTTACCAAGTTTTAAATAAAACGACTTTACTGTTCCAGGAGTTATTTATTGTTAATGTACCTATTAATAATTTTGTTATAAAATATATGACTATCTCGAATTTATATATTTTCTAATTAAAGAAATTGAATATCAAGTCAATCAGTTTTAAAATTATTGTTATAAGAAACATTTCTAGATATTTATTATTAAATTTTGTAATGCAATTCTGAGATATTAAATTGCATGTGTGGTTCCGTAATCATAATTTGTCTACACTTCGAAATTAGGAGATCAGAATCTTGGGTATTCCATAATTTTTAACATGTTTATTGCCACGATTCTTGCCTGTGATTTAAAACATCTGTCTAATTAAATGACCCCCTTCTTTGCTATCTCTTAATTGTAGTATGGTATACCATCTAATTAGAAAGTCGCCGTGAATTACTAACCATTCACAAGCAGCCAAATGTTAATTTCCCCGCGTCCTGTTGCGAAAAATTAATTACAGTATTATTTAACCGTAAAGTAAAATTGCTCTGCCGAAGAGGTTAGTAAAGTCATGATTACAATATTTAGCTTTCAAAATAATCTAAACTGGTGATATTGTATTCGAATGTATATTTAACTGTTATAGCTAATGCTTTATAATAGTTTTGAAAGTATTATAAAATAAATGGAAAATGTTTTGTATAAGAAAAAGAATTTTTCGTAATAAACTTAATGCTTTAATTGTATAATAAAAAAATTATATTCAACAGAATTGTGAACCTTAGTACAATTTTGTGATATTTCCTTCAATAATTTTACTTTATCAATTCAAGAAAATTTTGCCAAATAACTTTACTTTATCGATTCAATAAAATTTTGTTTAATAATTTTACTTCATCCATTCAGCCAGTATCCCTGCTTAGGGGGAGCAATTCTTTCCTGTGATCTGGGCGTCCCGGGTTCGAATCCTGGTTCTGGCATGATGTTCTCTCCCTTGTGTTCTATGAAGTGCGTGAAAGACCCCCCTGCCCTCCACACTAAAAAAGGGTTGGGCAAGCGAGTGTCTGAATGTCATCTTCATATGAGTTAGAAGTCAGATTTCTGTCTTTTGGTGCTCAGCGGCCTTTATCCATGGAAGTTACTGCACAAACTCGGCTTCAAATGCTCACGAAGACGTCAGCGGGCTTGGTGATGGCAAGTGCCATAAGTAACAACAACAACTTCATCAATTGAAGAAAATTTTGTTTAGTACTTTTACAGATACACTTGATTTTCTAGAGCATTAATACAGCTACTATTCCATTTTTGCTCATATAATCATGGAATGATGCACGCATTTAGAATTGATTCTTCTGTCAATCAAGTAGTTGCCGGTTCCACTTCATTTCACTGGTCTACTGCTGAAGTTTAGAAAATAGTAACCATCTCATCTTCTAAATTTTTCCTCATCTAACCACATTTGAAAATTAAAAAAAAAATGTGCAGAAATAGGTTTTATGCAATTTCTAAGTGTGATATTAATATAATTATTTCAAATTCAAATAACCAATCAGGTACAGCTCTCGTTATTGGAATACGATTCAAACTTATATAGGCTCTATTTCAAGCAATAGAAAAACCGTATACTAGTATAGCAAATCAAACCTATAAATATAACGCCATTTCATTTTCGTAACATAAAATTACTGTAATAAATTCACTTGCTGAATGCGATAAGATAAAATAAAGACTTTCTACTTTGTGAATAATTTAAAGGAGCAGAAGCAATGTATGTTGTGATTAGAAATAAGAATTTTTTCAAAGCTAAATAGCAAAATCTGATAGAAATAAGAATGCCAATAATCGGCAGCATGAATTTTGAAACGTGAGGAAACGGTGGTGCAGGAAAGGAAATGGCAATAATAATAAGAATAAAAACAATTGGTAAAAATTATAATTAATATTGAATTATTCAACGATGAGGATTGAATTATATTAAAGGGTTACGATGATATTATGGCAATTCCCAGGTTTCGACACAGTAGAATCATGAATTTAAAATTAAATTTCAGAATTTATATAAGCCCTAGCTCTCAACATCAAGTGTCATACTCACTAAAGACTAAGATAAAAAACATGCACAGGAGTCTCTTATCACACATTTGCATTCATAAATTTTGATCAAACAGAGTTTCTCTTCGTTCCCATTAACCAAATTATTTTCCAACTGATTTTTGTAACTTCATCCACATCTATTATGCTATGAAAATAAGTGAACGCAGTATTTATGTATATTTTTACACACTTTATCTTTCAGCATCTTATTATTCCAAATAATTTTTCAAAGTTGAAAATCTTTATAAACGGTTTCATCTTAATATCATCTCTTATATGCTTGTAAATTCTGTACATAGTTATCTTTGTTTGTTTTTTTCTATTGTACATATTTTTGCATTTAAGTAAAATTCACCTAACATGCCCACCAAACCGTTCAGTAACCTGAAATTTCACGGATACCGAGGTATGATACAGTGTTCAGTGTCTGTTCTATATATTAAATCAATCAAGGATCAAACATCATCTCGTTGGTGCGATGGAAGATTGGATTCGGATAATTTGAGCTCAGGTATGAACTTCGTCATTTAATTAGAAACTAGGTGACGCTGTGCTAGATTTATAACTGGATGCTCGTCTAATTGAACTAAGATATATTTGAAATATATAAATACAAAAGATTTTTCTGCCAATTTTCCACTTTGAATTTCGATTCCTGTATTATGATCCTTAATATTTTGCATAATTTCATAAAGCTGAAATATTTATTTTGAGTGCATACATTTAAGGTATCCTTTCAGAAATCAGCTGGAAGGAATCCAGTAATATAAAATACAAATTCACTTGGTATTACGTAAACGATTCTTGATTTGATGTCCCGATGTTTCTCTTACGTTCTGAATACAGATTTTATAGCTTTAACCATCTTATATCTAAAAATATATAAATATATTTCAACCATTTAGCATGTGGGCAGAAATTTTCCCATATATAGGAAATAGGAAATTAAATGAGTATTTGTCATATGAAGCCTATAAATAAAAACTGTATTATGTTCTTATCTTGATATTTTTATTCTTCTTTTATATGTAAACCATTTGAAAGTAATATTCACCGTACAATGCATACTTTTCTCTACCCACAATAAAGATGAATGTGTCTATGTGCGTAAATGTGAATTTTGGCTTTCAACAAGACATGGAGTTGACCTAAAGATATCAAATATGACTTACAGCTAATTATTGGAGGATGGAAATGTGCAATTCAGTTCAATTTTTTGGAAATTTTTATTAATATAAAATTTAGCTATATATATATATATATATATATATATATATATATATATATATATATATATATATATATATATATATATATATATATATATATATATATATATATATATATATATATATATATATATATATATATATATTATTTATTTCCTATTAAGTAAGTTTAAGTATGATTTTAAATCATTTTAAAATCCAAAAACTTTTCTTTTTAATGATGCATATTATTTTGTCAAATATTTTTTTAATTTTGAATCAATATTTAAAAAATAGAATTTTAAGCTATTTTTTAGCTATATATTTAGCTTGAAAGGAAAATAAAATTTATCTTACAGAAAAATTAGGTATTATTATGAAAGAAAAATCAGCTTTTACTAACGTGTTGCTATGGCGTTGACAAATGCTCAATTTAAATATTAAGTTAAAGTACACAAATTACACCTAATATATGAAATGGAAAAACATGTTCTAAACAAAAAAAATAATTTGTATTTTATATAATTATAAGAAAAACAGAATTATAAACTTCTTTACAGAACTTTTGAGTCTTATTTAATGAAATATTTTTGTGGCACTAATAAAACAAGCTTTATTGTTTAGCGCCTGAAACTGAGTGGGTTATAAAAATTTGAATACCACTTTTTTTTTTAATAAAAATGCGCGATTTTTCTATCAATCCATTAATTGTCTCAAAAGTGATATGCCAAGACTGATTGTCCTAAAATAACGATATTCAAAGTTTTTTAACTCAGTCAGATTTTCTCACATAAGACTGAGACATTTTTTTCATTTAAACGTTAGAGAGTCAAGAATATTTTAATGAATATAATTCATAGAACCGAAAGATTGTATAAAATTTTCATTTCATGATTTTTTCAAAAACATATTTACTAAGTGAAACAAAATATATTAGTTTGAAAATCATTGAGAATTTTTTCGGAATTAAAAAATGCTTTAAATGTTTTACAAAATATTAAGAGCATTTTTATTAACAAAATATTTAGATGGTGAACAAATTTCAGCTTAAATAATAATTAATTAAAATTCTATTTAATTTTTTTTTAAAAATGGACATGAGATGCATATTGCCACCAATCAACTTGTATATGTATTAACGGTTTATAACTCAAGGCCAAAATATCTGGCCTGTACATTGGTAACACTAACTTGATTAAGCTTGTAACTCTAATTATATTTATGTGTGTGTACAAGTATACAACATGTACAAGCAAAATTGTATACATACAATTTTGTTAATTGTAGAGATTATTGTGTTTGTGTTGGCGTTCTACAATGTAAACCTTTATAATTAGAGCTATTACATTTGGCAAATTAGTTCCTTGGAAGTTAAAATTATAAAATTAAAAAAAAACACATTTTTATGTTAAAATGTTTAATTATGTTTTTCACCATATCTTCCAAAATTATTGCAGCACAAAAAAGATTACTCACCATCGTAAAATTAAAAAAAATGTCTTATCAATGATACAATTTAACTATAGTTCAAGCTTATTATCAATCTTAATTAAAAAATCAATCAATTAATTAAAAAAAATATTTTAAAGGTTTCTAGCATATATAATAGGTATTAGATAATTCTACGATTTCATCGAAATCATTACTAATTTTAAATAGATTTCAATATTTTTAACGGTTCAAAATATTAATTCATAAGAGATAATAAATGCACATACGATGTCCTGAACTCAACTAGAAAATGCATTCACAACTTTTAAAACACAATTATAAATACAGCGTTGTGGATTTTTACTAGTACCATCTGTAATGTGAACCCAACAATAACTTTCATTGTTGTTATAAATCTCAAATCTTTTCCATAATTGATACAATCATCTCAACACGAATTTTTCTCCAATTAATGAAGATGGAAAAAAATAGATACTTTTTTTCATAATATGTAGATTTCTGTCTAAAATATGATCTTCATACAATTTCTGGAATATTGTTTCATTTGCTGCTAAAAGTCTCCCATGCATTTTTCTCATGCTCGATCCGCATTTCCAATTCAAATATATTTTTTTTTATTTATTATTTTCGGTGTTACGCACACACATAAAGAATAAATGCAAAGCTAATCTCAGTCTCATAAGTACTACTACACTAAAGCGAAACACTTATATCAAATCAGTTTAGATTTTTAATCGGAAACTAAAAATATTCAGAGAATATTGTCATTGTTTTGTTTGTTTGTTTCTTATGGCACTTGCCACTGACAAGCCCGCTGTTACGAAGACAGCGATTTAAGCCTGAGGGGGACGTCTCTTATTTTTTATAACAGCACCAACTAGGGCCAAGAGTACGACTTTGCTACTCACGCATCACTCATTCGCTTGCACAACCCCTTTTTACAGGAGGGCCCATTCACACATCTCACAGATAGAAAAACAGAAGAACAACCATGCCCAAACCTGGACTCGAACACGGGACGCCCGGATCACGGGGAAGACGAGCTACCCCTATGCCAGGACGCCGGCGTCATTGTTTTGTTTTTTAATGATATATAATGGAATTATTTTGTTAGGAAATTTCATTCTGAATATCAAATAATGTTATAATCCTAAATATGTACTTTTTTGAAAAAATGAGGAAAGAATATTTTTTTTAAAATTCATATGATTGTATATATTATCTTTCTTTGGAAAAAGAAATACTTTTGAAAAATTATGGACTAAAGTCTGAAGTCCTAATCAACCATTCCATTGAGTGGAAAATAAGAATTTGCTGCTACATGTTTTTGTCTTATTAAAGTTAAAATCTGTGTACATAAATCAAAATTTTTTCAAATACGCATAAAAAAAGAAATTCTATTAACACATTCGTAAAAGAAATGCTTAATGTACAATCTTTTGAGTCATTTGAAAGCTATGAGTTCTGATAGAAAATTGAAACTCATTTTAAAAATTGTAAAAAGAGAAAAAGAAATATTATAGTTAGAATTTTTGCCATCTGTTTTTCTACACTGTTCTTTTTTTAGATTCGAAAGAACAATAAGTTTTTATTCGTCTTTCTTTCCGAAAAGTGAGTCCCAATTACACAAGTTTATGAGTTATATGCAGTGAAGTTCAAGTCAAAAATATCCTTCTCAAAATGAGTTTTAAAATTTGTCTTTTCCTTTCACGACCGTCACGTTCGGAACTGTAAAAAGTGATAATAAAAAGCATCCTACTCCTAATGACTTTGCTTAAAGTACCAAATGAAACTTTCGGTTTAAATAGTCTTATGGATAAGAAAAAGCAAGAAAAAAGGATAACTAAATGGCAAAGTTTTCCTGCTATAAAGATGTCATTCGACATTTAAAAGCGTTTAAATGAGATATGTAGAGACGAGCCATTTGGATATTTTACGATTGGCTTTATTACCTCAAACTGGATCTAATTTGAAATCTTATGGCTTTCAAATGTTTTATTTAAAGTCATTAGTTTCAGAAGGATGCTTTATATAGCATCCAAGAATGGGCTTCACTTTCACTGTTTTTAATTTCGCTGATCGTTATATCTTGCAGAGGGAGATGTGAATAAAAGATTACAATGGGGCACTGACCCTTTGTTTTAAACTTTACATTTAATTACATTTATATTTGTTCACTAATATGCGTATTTCAATTTAAACAAAAAAAAAAGATATAACTGTCTTTCTTTTAGATTTAATAAGTAAATTGAATAAATAGCATCGATTTCAGCAAAATGTCTAATAAAGTTTGTATTTCGCAGAAAGATATGTATAGATTTCTAATAATGTCAATTAGTTAATGCAAGATTGAACATGTTATATGGTACAGCATATTGTACAACTAGAAAAGAAGATAAATATCTTCCTTTTGGATTTAATACATAAATTGAATAAATAGGATCCCTTTTAACAAAATGTCAAATAAAGTATATATTTCTCATAAAGAAAAGTATAGATTTCTAATAAAGATAATTACTTAATACATTATTGAACAGATTATATGGTACAGCATACAATCTGTACAACTAGAAAAAGGAGATAATTATCTTCCTTTTGTATTTAATACATAAATTGAATAAATAGGATCCCTTTTAACAAAATGTCTAATAAAGTATATATTTCTCATAAAGAATGGTATAAATTCTAATAAATACAATTATTTAATACAACATTGAACAGATTATATGGTACAAAATGATGTGCTCAAGAAGAGTTCATTTTTCATAATTTTTCTAATTATATAATTAAAATACCATTTAAAATTTAAATAAAATCTGAATTACTTCTTAGATTTTAGAGCCAGCTCCACTGCTCAGGTTAAATTCTTAATAATCAGTAAATAGCTACTAAATTTATTTAGTTTTTATAATTACACGTTGTCTTAAGCTGTTGTTTGAATCTATGATTTTTCCTTGACTTCACTAGATGTGATGGATTTCAAAATCAAACTAGCACACATCACGTGAGACTATTCTTAATTAATTATTTATGTTCATTTACTTAAGATAATAATAATTACCAAAGAAATCATCCCTTAGCCCCAGAAAATTGTGTGATTTCTCTAAATTTTATTACATACGAATGCTCATAGCGCCTCGAAGTTTCATCAATGGACGTTGCCCTCCTCTTCCCATCAGCCCCCTGCCTTTTTGTGAGAAATCTCTAAAATATTATTCCACAATACATTTGGTATGAAAATAAACCGTTGTAGAGGACTCATTTCTAATCACTGCAGAGATTTTGCATATTTTTATTTCATTTGCATGCTTATGACGTTTAAACATATTATCATTCTGTTTGTCACCAAGTTCCATTTATTAGAGACATATCCAAATAAACACTTACATAGAGCCGAGTCTCAAGAATTATATTATTTTCGACAATTTTAATTACCAATTAATTTCTCCACTTTATATCCAGAGCTTTATATACAGAACTAGCTAATCAGAATGTCCTTATTGCGTGAATTTAATTTATAAAATTACTTTAATTTTGAATGAAAAAACGATGTTAAGTGAAGTTGGTTATGCCATTAAAGTAATTCTATTAATATTGCGTATAAATAGCTCTTCAACGAGGTATTGATTTTAAAAAAATGTCAAAGAAATGAAATGGAAAGTGAAAATCAAACATCTTTTCATTTTATTTAGCATTTTAAAATGTGTTTGAATTATTTATTAGTATTTTATAGTATATGAAACTCGCTTTAGTTGAAAAAAAATAATAGAAATAATTGGGGCATGTATTTTTTTTACTAGAATGCAATTGCATTATTCGAAAAAAAAATCAACTATCAGCATTTATTTTATCCGAACAAAGAATCAATATACAATGTATCAGAAAAGTATTTTTTGTGGAAAATTTTTATCTACATTGGGATGGAGAGAATAAACTTAAAAGAAATTTTATTTTTTGTTCTGACTTTCAGTATATTAATGAGTTGCTTAGTGGTTCATATTACAAATAGAAGAAAAAAAATTTCAAATAGTAAAGGATTAATTGCAACATTATGCACCAAAAGAAACTAGAAGAAATATAATATAAAAAAAATAATTTTTATTCCTATTAGATTCATTATCAATAATGATATGTAACAATTTTAAGAATGGGGAATAAATATTCTTGTGATAAAAATATTAACATCTGTACATATTTATTGTTTCGCTAATAAGGAAAATTTTCGAGCAAACCAACTGGTGTAGTCAAATGGTAATTCTAGAATAAAGGTATTACAAATATATGGATATATTCTTACTCCCCGTATAAAAATTCTGAATCGTCAGTACAGCTTTCAAAGCCATAAGCGCTTAGGAATTTTTTACAAAGATCGCACATGAATGTTTATGCTTCATAGTATAATGAAGAAAAATGACGTATGTTTTTCAGATTTCTTTTTGTCGACTGACTTAAACCAGTATTTGACAGAAAATTCCAAATTGTTATAAGATGAACATTTCATACGTATAAATCATTATGCTTTTGAGTTACGACGTTTATATTCATATAAATATATACATTGATGGACGATCATCCATTTCATGCAGTTTGTTCCAAATTTTTGAGTCGATGTTCATGTTTTGCGCAAATTCTATGCCTCGATCTTTTAACGTATTATAATTATCGTTTTCATTTGCATTTGGTCAAAGTTGCACTTTAGACTCTAAAATGATGAAGAAAATTTTATACATATAGCTTTTTAAGTTTAGATGTTATTTGGACAGAGAGACAAACAGACAACTGGTAAATTAATTTTTTTTTCAAAATTTGCTAGAGATGTACTAATTTACTGTAAAAATCAATACCATATTTCAATTTCTAGAAACGTTTTTGGATGATCGTGTTCACTTTTAGAAAGAAAAAAGGACATAATTGCAAAAATCTGCTGTCTGAGGAAAAAGAAATGTGAGACGTGGAGATTCGTCAAAATCTCGAAGTTGAAATTTTTGATAATTACAATAATTTCTCTTTGTATTCTTAATACTCGGGAAAATAAAAGGAAAGGATATTTTATAGAATACCATAATGATATTTATCCTAATTATTAAATCAAATAGTATACTTTCTAAAACAGTCCAAAATATTTGAGTGATATCTTTAAGAAACGTAAGTAGATTTTTCACTATATTTACTTATTTTACGCTTGTAGATTTTGGTTTTTACACGCTTATTAAAAATTCTATAACATATTAACTTTTTAATAATTTTGATTTCTTAGAATGCTCTAAAACTAGTGTTTCATGTTTCATCCTTTTTAAATTATTTCTTATACGTAAAGTGTTTATTTGGAAAAATTAATTCAATCAATTGATTCAAAATAAGCAAGAAAGAATTTATTTATTTAAGCTAAAAAAGAATACAGCGGGGACAAAATAATATTTCATGAATTGCATATTTCAACGATAAAAACAACGACTTAACGGCGAAGACGTTTAGTGATTTACAAGTAAATATTATATTTCAATATTCCAGCTTGTTTCACAAAAATTACCATGTAAAATAAAAGAAAAGTATTGTTAGAAAAACAATATTGTTCCAAGAGATGGCAAAAACAGATAATTAAAGAGATTATGATAATGTTTATTTAATTATTTGATGCAAAAAATTCCCTTAAATATTTTACTCGATTCCTGGATATAATAATTCTTGTTTCAGAGTAAACTATAATTATTCCATAATCAACTTTTCTCTGACTATTTTAATCAAAACAATTCTATTGTGATAAATTATGGAGTAATGAGTTTCAATTATATGGATTATAATCCGATAGATATACTGGTCACTAAACCAATAAACAAAGGTCAATAAAGATAATTCATTTTTCCTTTTACTTTTGGCTACATGCCATGACATCATTTTCGAAAAGTGGATTTTCTTTTCTGTTAGTCCATAAAGTACAATAAATAATTCGATGAAAACTTAGCAAACAGAAGGTTAATGGAAATACTAAATAAAATGCATTCAGTAATGGAAATTGAACCAATGTCCCCAAGACTACAATGTGCTAGCAATTTCTTGGGAAAAATGGGAATGAAACAAAAAAAATCATACCCCACCGCATTTTTATTGTGATAGTGTCAGATAAAAGGGAAAAAAAGAAAAATCGAAAGGACTAAAACATTATTTTACTTTCTGTAAATCAATAACCATTGTTCCTTGGAATTTTTTAGAGTTACATCAGTGAAAGAAAAAACAAAACAAAAACAGCTGTTGATTTCAAATAACACTCCAGTAGCTAACTTAGTGACTTCAACATTGAGTTTACAGAAACCGTTGCTAAACCACTTTTATGTGCAAATGATGAAATGCAAAATGATGAATACATTTTTTGAATATATTCTTACTATGACAATATAATATCGTGAAATTACTCATTCCTGTGATCGTTTTAATAACGTAGAAATGAAAATATTCTATGAAAAATTATAAAAAGCTATGAAGTGAAAATAAAAGCAAAACTAAAGTAATTCTGAAAAATAAAAATCATAATGAGAGTATGTTTTAAATATATAAAACTAAAATATTGCCATGGTATTTTCTTTATATAAACGATATTGAAACAGAAATAAAAAATGAAATTTTAAAAGTAAACATTTTATCTTATTGCAATTTAAAATATGAAAAACATATTTGGAAATATCTGCTTATCTGGATATATTAATATGATGATATTAGTCATCTTGATATTTTATTTTTTGACAGAAAGAAAAGAGATGGTGTCACATATTTTAAATTCAAGGACAATTTCTGTTAGAGTTAAATTTATTTTCTTAACATTAAAATAGTAATCATAAAAGTGCATTATCTATTCCATCATTCATTTATATTGAAACAAAATTGTTGCACTTAAAATATCTATAGCTATTATAAATGATTATATATTCATTCTATTCGAATGGATTTATTATAATTTCACCTGTGTTTCAAATATGTTTTGAGACTATTCCACATTATATTTCAGTTATGAATTCCAACTTAATGGATAAAAGGAATAATCTTTTATAATTGCGTATTGATTAAAGAGACTTTGAATGCTCATTTGTACAGAAAATGGATTCCTCTTCAAAAGCTAACTAACCATCTTCCGGAAATGCATTAGCTAGCTCTAATAGATTAGAAAATAACGAAGTTTTAATGTGTGTCGAATAAATTAAAGTTACGATAAACCATTTCATCAATTAATAGTTTAATATTGATAACGTATTTGAATAGTTTTGAAGTCATACATATAATGAAAATAAGTTTAGGTGTTTGGTAGAAAATAAGTTTGGAGTATAAGTTTCTTGCAATATTAATGCAATTAAAACTGTTGTAGATTATACAAATAAAAAGGAATGAATAAAAATCCACATATTCATAATTTTTAGAAATCGAGAACTGAGCTCCTCATTATTATAAATCTGTGTTAATTTCTTCAGATTACATCATACAAAATAAGATGTGGTCTCTTATATTGGAAATTATCTTTACTTTTATACAAGAAAATGGGTAATATTAATTGCATATAAGATCAAATTATCTAAGTTTCACCAAATCTCTTTTTTACTTTTCAGCATTTTTATACAAAGGAACAAACTTTTATTTTTAAGTAAGTTTCTCTAAGTTTCAAACGTTATAATTCAAACTGATAAATAAAATATTGTTCACCATATAATTTACTCTTTGGAATTTTTCATGTTATATAGCTGTACCTATCATGCATGGTTTTATATGTTTTTTAAAAATCCATGTTGTATTAGGCTAATTATATTAAAGCTAACTTATTGAGGGCAGAGTTGGGACGATGTTCCATAACATATTCCTTCTTACATTAGTAAGAAAAGAGAGCTATAATGTGAAAACAATCCTAGATTCTGGATAGATCTGGGGGTAAATTGGATGATGAAATAATGTTTCTTAAAATTCGATATAGCATCTTTCTTGTATAAAAATCAAACCTTGTGAAATTACCAGGAATAAAAGTGATAAATAGTCAAATAGTTACATAATTTTAGATAATAGAAGATTGGACATAATTAGATAACTATTTGACTTTTCATCGAGCTTAATCTTGAAAGTTTAAGAGGGTTTGATTTTTTTATATAAGAGAGATGCTATGTCATATTTGAAGAATCATCATTTGGTATCCCATTCAACTAAAGATCACACACTAAAATCCATAATAAATTTTAGACAAGAAAAGTTCAATAGCAGTAGATAAATAAATAATAATTGATAATAATAATCGAATGAGAACCTGAAATTGCGATATTGTTACACAGCCTGATTATTAAATTGTTTCAGAAATTATGCAAAAATATAAAACAGTTATGTAATCATAAAAACGTTTCGTAATCCAAAAAATTGATAAAAGCACATCATCATTATTCAAATAATCGGAGTTTACACAAGCAGTATTTGATGATTATTTTACCTTTAAAAAAAGATCAACAATTATTTACCATTTTTTTTATTATCTGAGTAGTTGAAATGGTTCATTTTACAACTACAAGTCATACAACCCGTATCTTATGTAATCCATGGACTGAGTAGTAATATATAAAAGAAATATTTATTTCATGTAGATCAAAATAAATACCATTAAACTTTGGATATAGAGTTGTGTACTAAAATTTACACTCAAAATTTCTCACTTTAGGAAGTGCAGAAATTTAAAATTTGCTTAATGGATAATATTGTTCATTAAAGAAAGATGATTGGAGAATTATTCGTAACTTTCGATTTTTTTTCTGTAATACCTTCGAAGATGATGTCCCAAAATTGCTGTCTAACAATGTTAATTTTTTTTAAATTAATTTTTTAATTAGTATTAATTTCATATCTATAAATTTTTATTTAACTTATAAATTTTAAAGTATAATTTTAAATATCATCTGAAGCAATAATTTTATTGTTGTAATGATACATCAATTTTATTGATTTCTCTAAAGTGTGTTTTCACTTGCGTGTGTTTTTCCTCTTTTTAATAATTGAAATAATGCTTTCTTTGCATATTAACTTGAAAACAGAACACATCGACATTTTTCTTCTATAATATTTATATTCTTTGTAATATGCATGAGTAAAAAGGTATTTCAGACATTATTTTTAAAAACTAATTATACTAATTTTTTGTCTTGAAGAATTAGATTTGTCTCATATTGCAATAATTTTAGTTTCTTTCTTTCTTGTATAGAAAATATATACAAATATATATAAGCGTCCGACAATTGAAATTTGTGATTTTCAAGGACAAAAATCAATTCATGTGTTGTTATATAATTGTTAATGTTGATATCTCTAGCTTTAAAAAACATTCTTTAGAAATATAAATGTTTTAACATTATTTCCAAATTTAACGTCAATTATAATTTGTATATTTAATTGTTCATTTTTATTTTTCAAAAGACCTGACAGAGTAACGAAGTAGTAGTAACGTTGATCAAAAATTATACAAAAAGAGTTCAAATTTTGATAAGTCTCGATATTTTTATATGATTGTTTCTAAACTTGTTAAAAACTGACCCGCCTTCCGTATATCACGGACAGGATAAAAAACTTCCCGTTTTTCTTCTTTCCAAGTTTATTTGATCAATTCTGACCAGCAGCAATTGACCTGAGGAATGGAATTGCCCTGAGAATTCCCGAGCGAGAAAACGGCATCTCAGAACAAAAACAAGCGCTGTCTATTTTCCTAACAAGAAGTTACCTCTAGGGAGATAAAAAAGGATTATTTCTTTTGTATTTTTTTCTTCTGTTTTATGGTGCTTTATCCGTCAAGATCTCGGCGAAAAGCACTTCCACAGATAAGGCTGCTTCTTCCCAGTCATTACTGAACACTCAACTCGCCAGACTTTTAAAAGCCGCCAGCCTTTTAATCGCCTCTAGTTATCCCCAATTTCGAAGACGGAACTCACTAATTCTCGATGAACTTTCGGGAGATATCGAGTAGGTAAAAGAAAAAAAGAAATCTCCACGGAAGTGAGTTGGTAGAAGAGTAGCCATAATTGAGTGAAATGGTGTTTTGTAAATTTACCTAAAAATAATTTGTTAGTTCTCTCTTGCTTCATTAGTTTGTAGCTGCATGGCTCAATGAACATGTATTTTTCCAGAAAAGACTGTTTTAAAACTACGATGCATTTAAAATAGCAATATTCGGCTGTTTCCAAATCGTATTTTATTTATTTCTAAAGTGACTTTTATAAGAAAGCAGCTAAAATTCTAAACGACTGCAGCTTCGTCGCTTTTCTTATTTCAAATAATTAAAATTATACTTTTCTTACTAATATTTCTGTACATAATATTCAAATATATATATATGTAATGATATTTTTACTCTAATTTCAATTTAATTAATTTTCATAATAACTTCATCTTAATTTAGCCCATAGTAACTCCATTTTAAAATATTCTCTTATTTCGTGATACAATTCCACTGTCTCTACTTAATTAATTCAAGAGAAGCTTTGTTAAATTGCTGAATCAGCTAAAATCTAACTTTCCCACACTACGCGTGAAGAGATAACATACCGCTGATCAAGCAAATTCTTTTTTAAAATCTCCCTGTGTTTCCCCTACCTTGTCCACCCGTGTAATGAAAATCCCTATCGAAATCTCATAATACATTAGCACTGTAAAGAAATATTTTCCCTATCAAAATCATAGGTTATATAAGACCAGGGATAAAATGTCCAAGAGCTCTTTCCTCATTCCTTTCTGTGTCGTTCTGTGTGCTCGTCGCTTGTACATATGCTTGCTTCTTCAAAATGAATAAAACGACGTCACGAAATTAAAAGTATCTTCATTGTCTTCAAACTGCATCATGCTTCACAACAAATAATATTACATATATATATATATATATATATATATATATATATATATATATATATATATATATATATATATATATATATGTGTGTGTGTGTGTGTGTGTGTGCGTGTGTGTGTGTGTGTGTGTGTGTGTGTGTGTGTGTATGTGTGTGTGTGTGTGTACATAGAGAGAGATTTCTATTTTTGAATTATTTTGAAGTCACGAAATTTCTATATATACATATATAATTTTTGATTTTCATTGTAACACTTTAGCTTGCAGCGCCATGTAACGAATAATTAAATGTTATGAAGTTATATAAAATTTAAGTAAAATCATTAAATTATATTAATAAAAGTAATTATTATAATTCATTTAACTTAATTTACTCACCTTATTTAAATTTTCATAGTTATTTAACTCAAAGAGCCAATAGGTATTTATCTACACAAAAGAATAAATAAATTTTCGTTATTCTTAACTGATCTAATGCAACTTTAAATAGAGTTTTGAAACAATCATTCATAAATTCAAATGACCGATCAGAGAAAAAAATCTGAGAAAATCGAAACTAACAAGGAAGAGGAAAATAGCAATTACTAATTAAATTAAAAATCTTCACATTTAATTTATCAGTTGTTATATTTCTTATTACCTAACGAATTTTTGAAGCAATCACTGACAAAATCATTGTTATAAATTAACATATAAATAAGAGGTCAGATTAAAAAAAAAAATACCTTAGGAAAATTGAAACTAACAAGAAAGAGGAAAATAGCACTTACTAATTAATTTTATAATCTGAAAATTTAATTTATCAGTTGCGATATTTCTTATTACTTATCGATAATCGGTAAAAAGTGAATAAGCGTACTTTAATTCTGAAAGAAAAAAATATCTTCTAATGTTAAAAATCAAATTTCTTTGGAATAATTTGTTTATGAAGAGAAATAAAAATAATTCTCCTTGCTTTCATTAATTATAAAAGTATTTTGTTTGAAACTGTTACTCAAAATATGCAATTAAAATGGTCATTATATCTTATCACATAGAAAAAATAATGGTGATACTTTTAGGTAATAAGATTTTTGGAATTATTAATGAAAATTCTTAAAAAAAAAATATTTATATTTCTTACAATAAGCCTCGTTTTTAGGGAGTACTACATTTTGTTAATAAGTAATTGCAAAGATGAGGATTGCCTTACCAAGAAAACAGCGCTTTAAAACAAGAAAAAAGATAATTCTCACCATTGTTTTTAATACTGTCTTCTTTCGCGATGCTGTTCTAAGAAACTCAATTAAACTTGTATTCATGATGATTTCGTTTAATCAATTGCAGTTTTTTACATACTTTTAAAGTAATGATTTTTTTATTTATATATATTTTTAAACCTTAATTAAAATGGCTCTAGAGGTGTCCAAATGTAAAAAAAAAGAAGATCGGAGAAAGAAGCTTCAATCATGGAATAAAAAAAATAAAGTTTAATTCTGAACTATTTTTTTTCTTTTGTTATTGTTGCAAAGAAATTTCAAGAATTCTTCATTTACAGCCGGCGTATATGCACTTGAATGCATAATTATCGTTTCTATTAGAAATTTACCTACCAATCCATCAATGCAGAATTATTTGAATATGACTTTAACTTGAGTGCTTTCATTGCTTATCCTCACTTTCAGCATTTTGTTGCATATATATATATATATATATATATATATATATATATATATATATATATATATATATATATATATATATATATATATATATATATATATATATATATATATATATATATATATATATATATGTATATATATATATATAACATGTAAAGAATTTCGAATCCTGTCGGCTAAATAATATGTAATATATTTTCGTTGAATTAGAATGCAGCAGATTTAACAAGCAGTGAAGAGACTTTGTATCTTTAATTTCGTTTTATTCTCTCTTTTCTACCATCCAGGATTATAATTATTTACAAGGCGGCGCGGCGCAACACAAAAGCAGAAGGCAAAAAAGGCCGAACAAATGATCACTCGCCTTATATAACAGAGGGTTTCCGGCGACGCGCCAATGCGGTGACCTTTGACACCTTTTCAAGGGCACAGAAGATATCACTTTCATTTGATACATAGTACTGATGGTGCATTATTTTTACAAAGGGATTAATTAAACCGAAAGTGGGACTGGATTATGAAATAAGAGAATATTTTAGAATGAAGTTACTATGGGCTAAAGTAAGTTAAAATCTTGGAAATTAATTAAATAGAAATTAGAATTAAAATATCATTACACACACACACACACACACATATAATATCATAAATTGAGATATAATTAGGCGTAACGATAGAAAAACATAAGAGATAATTAACTATAAACAAATAAACGTATTTTAATAATCATTGACTATCATGTTGCCATCTCTTTTATTTAACATTTGTATCTAAATGAAGAATTTGATCTATGTGGAAAACCTTTCCTGTATATCTGTATATAAATCTCTGTAAATAAATATACTTGAAAACTTAATCTGTAAGCTATAAGCTGCACTCTGTTATTGTAATATGTCTATTCAGGTAATTCTAATATAATATTTATATATTTAGATGCATATAACATGGACAAATGGCAGTAAATTGCTGACTGTCCGTGGGTTAACAGTTGTGACGTTCTCGAATTAGAGAATTTCACGAATAATAATAAATAAGACGGAAAATTGGCACAAATCGGCAAGAAACACGTTTGAATTATCTATAAGCTCAATGCGGGACCTACGCTTAAAACTATGCTTTAAAATTTAAAAGGTGGAAGCAATGATTTTGTCTCCAGGGAAATCCCCACATTTTCTATTCATGTCCTTTGTCGTTTTTATTCCTTACTACCCATTCATTATTTATATGGAACCTGCACAGCAAAAAATATAGCTTTTGCCACATTATTATTGATGCTATAAATATTTAAGCTTACAAAAGATAAATATAGTCATTTTGACCTTTGACAAAACATGATAGTTTAACCCTTTAAAGGGCCATTTTTTTCTAGTCATATTATATTAAAATATTTTTAGGCTTGAAATTATAATAAGAAAAGGGATTCATTTAGTTTATTAGATAAATTTAATTTGATTAACTAATTAATTTGGTTAATTAATAATTAAGTAACAAATCAAGACACATCATTTTGTCTGAGACAAAGAACTGAAGCCTCTAAGTTTCTGTCTTTCTAAAAAAATTAGTCAGAACTTATGCCAACCTACATAATTTTATACAAATATTGATAAATTTGGTAGGAAGCATACTTCCTGCGGCCCTAGAAAAGGATAAATAGAGTTTCCTATTTTGTTTTTAATCGTTATATATACTAATCGTTTTCCGATTTGAGGTGGTTTGATAGGGCGTAATGGGAAGTGGTATAAGTGGTGAAGGTAAGGAGGATTTGAAAAAAAATATTTAATGATTATATACAATTGTTTTAGTGATGAAAATTCTGAGATTTATTCAAATGAATGATATTTATATCTTGGCATAGTTACCACCCATGAAGGAATATATTTTACTTTGGGATATCATACAGAACCATTGGTAAAATGAATCTGTTTAAAAAAAGACATTTTACAAGTGTTGTAGAATTTCTATAGAATCCACTCAGGTTCAGATGGAAAATTTGATATTTATACCAAATTATTGTATATCCAAATTATTGTATATTAATTATTATTATTGATATATATCCTCATGATAAAACTGAAATTGTTGCGGTGTATAAATATTTCTCTTTTTTCAGACAACAACGGTATAAAAATGAGATATCTTCTAAATATAAAAAATGAAAATTCCTTAATAATTATGGATTTTCCTCTTGCTAATATTATACATCGACAAAGTCAAAGACAAAGAAGAAAAGGCTCAGAAAAGACGTAAAGTATTGGGAGAAAGTCAATAATAAATATATTTCTCTCAGAATGACTGAAATTAATGAAATGAAGGAAGAGCAGAAAATAGTACAAGTCTGTAATTTATTGGGATAAGCAAAAACAAAATCTGTTGAACATGAGAAAAGTGTCTGACTGAGTTCATTCACCATTAGGCATGCATCTTGAAATTTTACAAATACAAGGAGACACTTCAAAGCCTACAACAACATATATATATATATATATATATATATATATATATATATATATATATATATATATATATATATGTTTTCTCTGATACCAATAATGTCTGGATTATTGGAACAATGCCAACAATGTCTAGATTATGGAAGACATTTATGCCAACAATGTCTTCTAAAATATGTCCTTTCAGAATTTTTTAATTTTTTTTTTATTTTCTTATAAAACAAATCAAAACGGTAGATGAGCATCTATTTCTAATGAATATTATCACTATTAATATGATAATACATAAATTCGAGTTTAATTTTTAGACAACATTTAATATTCATTCAAATTATTTGCCAATTGTCTCTCTAATTAAAGGAGTAGATATAGAATGAATGATTGATGAGATTACCAGAAACATACATCATGCCGTTTGCTAAAAGCCTTTCAAAAAACAATGAAAGAATGTTGCAATTGACCTTTTTTTATATCGTTAATATTAGCCAAATATTAAGATGTACATGACTTAGGGTATGTACATCGTAATATTTGGGTAACGTGATATTTGGGCGTACATCATACATATTTGTGCATACATCGTAGAGTAATATTTGGTATCTACATCGTAATTATTTTTTATGTGGGTATTTTGAAACATATAAACTAAGAATTATAATTTCCCTATTCGTTAGAGTCCAAAATAGAAAAATTGCCTTCAAATGAAATTCTCGAAGGCAATAATATCATTATCAGGGTATATAAAAGAAAAAAATCCACTAAAAATAAAATATTATGCATAAAAATTTTGTATCAGTAAACAAAAATGCGTTTCGAAATTTTGAGTAAATATTCGTTAAAAACAGTTATGGTCCTTGACAAATATCTAAGAATTTCGTTTCATAAATAAGAGTAGAATATTAACGAATAAATTAAACCATTGACGAAGAAAGCCTTAGGGAACCCATAATATAGAATATAAGCACCAACCTTATACACTGAAAATTTAAGATTAAGGAATCAACCATAAAAGAAGCTACTACATATTTTGTAATTTTTGGCTTACATTTATCTCTTTGACTATTCTATACTTCACACTTGTATTCACAATATGATGCTATGAATTTCAAATGATCTCGAAAATTTGTTGAACAGAATTAAAAAGCCAGGCTAAATATTTATGTAAATACCTGATGATTTTTATTTCAGAATTTAAAAGAAAGACAGGTTTTGCAATGTTATTCATTGGCTAACAGTAACTTTATCAATACTTAAAGATCTAAAACACCATTCAACGGAATTATGGTGAGCGCATGACGCCTACATATCAATGAGGAATAACCCCTATCCCCCCTTTTTTTGTGACTGCAGACCTGCGGCTCGTGCTTTATTCATTAAATACAATCATCTAGATGGTTTTGAGAGACAGGAATCTGAGAACTCACGAAAGATGTCTTAGCATATGATTGCTTAGTAGTATATCTGCTAAACGACGCCCTTTTTTCATATATCAATCCTTAAGAACACGGACGGTCATTGCGGTTTTAAAACAAAGTAAGGAATTTTTCTTTTATTTTAATAATAGTCTCAGGTTTCTTGAATCGAATGAAATTAGTAATGAGAGAGTTGAAAATAATTAATTTATCACATTAGCAACATTTATAAATATAATTCAAATAATATATTATATGGAGTGTCACTTATAAATATCAGACATATGATAGATTTCATGGAATTAATTAAAATTTCAAATTTACTGCATGAATTTCATACAACGCAATGTTTCAATTTAACATTTTTATGGACACTTCCTAACTCTGAAGAGAGGCCCATTAGAAATGTGTAAGAAGAGATTTTCCGAAAATTTGTAGCATGAACTTTATTTTAATTGCAAATGCATTGAAGTTATTTAAAATTGGAAATTTCCGATAAAGCTTTTGAATTTTTCTTTTTATTTGCTCAAGACATATTTTTAACTTTTTTCAATTAGATATTAGTTTTTGCAAGGAAGTGATCGAATATAAAGAGATATTACATAAAACTGTTACAAATATGTAATATTTTGAAAAGCAAATTTCATTTTTTTATCTCTTCAAAGAGTAGGATTTTCTCAACTTCTTTTCAAAACGTAAAATGTGATTTAATGAACATTCAATGCAAACATAAAGTGTTATGAAATATCTCCCCAGTAAAAATTGAGTTAACATTTTGTAAATCCTTTTCTTATACTTTCTTTTAATGTACAACATATGAAAGAACATTATTTGGCACATTAAACACATTTTTCAACCTCATTCAACAACATTACATGGAGAAAGAAAAAGTGAATGTGAAATATGACACACGGCGTAATCAAAGAAAGAAATTTATTCGAAACCACATAAAAGGAACTTTAAAAAAAGAAACCATGTAAATCGTGGCTTTTATACGGGATAATTGAAGCCATTTTGAGCATTGCTGCTGAAAATTGACCACGAAAAAAAAAATCCCCCACGGCTTTAGTACAAAACCACCATTTGGAATAATAGCATTGGAAAAGATGGGACATGAAGGAAAAAAAAAGATTGAAATGGGGGGAAAGTAAGCGCAGACACGCTTTTTACCCGTGCGTCGTTAATTCACGGATCTTTTGGAGCTGAAAATCGAAGTACTTTTTAACGAAGCGGCAAAATGGCTTCTTCGATTGCCTTTGGTTCAAGCGAAGAAGCTACCGGTTTATTTGCAAGGCGGCATACAAGAAAATTAGGGGGAAATAAAATATAGCAAAGGCTGTTTCATATATTACTAAACATCAAGAAAAAGAGACTGTCGATTCAAATGACAATCGAGATATGCAAAGATTTAGAAGAAGAGAAAGAAATAGGAAAACGAAATAAAATTTGTATTCTAATGTGAATTTTTTACGTCATAATAAAAGATAGAGAGCAGAAGTCATCCAACTATGAAAGTTAAGTGATAAAATTTGTCATCAAGAATATGAGAAGTGACAGCAAATATCTTAAAGATAAAAAAGTGATACAAAAATACTACAATGTCTCTGTTTTTTTTAATTTTGTGCTTAAATTGAATTTCTTTTTAAAAAAGTGTACTTTATATGTTTAATAAATGATATACTGAAACAAACAGAAAATGTGTATTCATTATTCAGTTTAATAAATGGATGTATATTATTTTATCTATTTTTATTAATTAAGAAATAATTTTTTAAATAATGATATTTGAGTTCACAATTAGTCATGTATAAGATAATTAGTATTGGAAGTGAATAAAATATCTGAGTTTTTTTTAATGTGATAATTCTGACAAGCACATATAAAACTACAAAGAAACTTTGTTAATTCACTTTAATGTTACAAATCATTTCTCTCTTATTAGTAATTTTTGCACGAATAAATATAGATCTTTTATATGCTACTATTATTTATAGAATTTCTTCTATTTTTTTAGTCAGACGATATTTCTATAATTGGAATTAAAATCTTATTCTAAATTACGAAGTAAAGACAAAGAAACTTCATTTATAAATAAAGAGACACTTATATTGCTTTCGTCTAGATATGAGATAAAATAAAAATTTATCTTCTGTAAATCATTAGTAATTTATTTTTATGTGCTTCTATATTTTAAGAAATACTACTTTTATTTTACTAGAAAACATTCCAGCTATAATTCATATTATTAAAGTACACTAAAAAAAATATTTTCAATTAAAAAAAAAAAATTCATCTTTGTTTCATTTTCTTTCCGCTTCTGACAATATCAAGCTTATTATTTGGAAAGTAATATCAAATTGACGTGAAAGTAATACATTTGTTTTATTTTTCAGTTTTCAAGTAAAATTACTCAAGTTCCCTTCATGATGAGTTCTTAAAAATATAATATTTACAATATTTAAATTTTTATTTTTATAAATCTTATAATCAAGGGACATATCATACACTTTGCAACCGTATATGTGATTACAACATTGCCAAATTGAGAATTTTTTGATATATTAAAGAATGTTCTTCTGTTTGAATACCAGTTTATTTAAAATTTGAAACATTAATTTTGCAACATTAATCAATTTTGCTTTAAAGCTTTCCTGTCGTATCTGAAAAATGCCAATTATATTATTGCGGTTTTTAAAAAATTACTTACATAATGATAAATGATTGAAATCAATAATTATCTAATTAAATGTTATTTTCCATATCAGATAACTTCTGTGAAATTTCAATTGAATCGTAATTTATTTGGATACGAATATAAAGGGTATCCCAAAATTAACGAGATTTGAATTTACAACCATAATTGCTATAAAATGTTGGCAACCCTATTAAATAAATCATTTGACAGGTGATAATTCAGGGATAATAAAAATGGAGCTTTACACGTAAGAACATAGTTTAAGACAAGATTTAAATTAAATAAAAAAACAATTTTGTTTTCTTTAGATTATTATATTTTTATTGAATCGTAAAGTACACAGGATAGGGTTATCTATGAAATAGCACATAGGATAAATGGTCTCAACGTCTTTGCTGACATGTACACACTCTCTTGGCGAATTGTTTCATGATCATTATGCATAAATGTGGCTGAATTTCATTGATGCCGCTTTGAATTTCATCTTTAAATGCATATATGCTTGCGGACTTGTTGGCGAAAACTTTTTATTTCCATTGGCGTAGACTTTTGAAAATCATAAAAAGAAATCCAATGATGTTAAATCAAACGATTAAGGGGTCAAGTCGCAAATTTTCGAACTGTGACCACCAGACATTCATTATTTTTGAAATGGACACATGTTCTATCGTGTAACACTCCATTTTTACTAACCCGAAACTATCAGTTGTCAAATGATTTATTTAATAGGGTTGCCAGCACTTTACTGCGCGAATGGTAGAAAATTCAAATATTGCTAAATTTCAGGAATCCCTTTATAAGATTCTACTTGAAGTTTACAGGAACTCTTAGATTAATATTTCCAATGTTTCTTTTAATATCGACATTTTACAGCAAGTTAAAAATATTCTTATCTATATTTTTAACAAAAAAATATCCAAAGCAATCTTAAATTCTTTGAGATTTAACGAGGAAAAATCCTCTATAGTAGAAAAAAAAATAATGATAAATTCTTTTGAAAACTACCGCATGACTTATGATAAACTTCCTTTTCTAAAATAGCCGTTAAAATCTCAAGCGCTATCAATATTTAGACATCTCAAACCATTCATTCAAAGCGTGTTTACATTATTCCAAGTTTCGCCTCAGCACTTAAAAAATATCTCTGGAAAACGTTCGACTTTTAACTGCGAGCAAAGTTTTTCTTTCTTTCGGATTTCTTCTGAAAACGTGGTTTGAATAGAATACCGGTTTAAGAAAACGATAATGACTGTGTTTGGCGCAGCACTCTTAACCAACCCTGGAAAAATGCAATAAATTATAACAAGCGAGATTTCAAGCACAGATGCATTTAGAACAGAAGGACTCTGTCGTTCGCAGAGAAAGTGTAGTGGTAAGTGCTAATGACATTTAACGACAAAGAAGGATCCGGATAAATCTTTTTTCAAGACTTTTTGACGGAATTCCTTCGGACGCTAACAAATTAAGGCGTTAGAAGGTCTGAAATATTTCTTTTTTTTTTTTCCTAGCAAGTGAAAGAGAAAAGAAAAGGCTTTAAGCTAAGGAATAAATGAAATCTTTGAAAGGATCTTTGTAATCTGAAGGTTTCCATTTTCCTTCGAGTGTAATTATTTTAGCTGAATAATTTTGTTCTGAATAATTCCTAACAGAATTTCGAAGTAAAACATTTTGCTCGGTTTAATGCTATTTTTTCTTATTTTTGAAATATAACAATCAAATTAGAAAGAAAGTAATTGTAAATTCTTATTAATTAAAAGTTTTACTCTATTTATAATACTGACTGTAATATTACAATTAAAATTCAAACGAAAAATATTCATTTTTTCATAATAACCTATTTTACATATAAGACCCCGATTAAATTATTTTTTGGTTGCCTGCTTATTCAGGATTGACGAAAAATTCTTCATCAAATCTTGGTATTACAATCAGATATCATCTAGTTTTTCTTACCTCATTTATTACATATTCCTGTTTATGAATTTTATAAAAAATTACCAATGATTGTAAATAAAAAGGAAAATCTATTATACTATAATCTAGAAGTTCTTTTGCATTAAAACAAAACTTTATCAGTATTAATATTATTTAAGTTATTTTGTTAGTTTTCGCCTGTCTTGCTTTTACTGCATTTCTTTTATCATTTAAATATTCCTTTTCTTGACTCTTAAGTGTATGTAATATTCATTTCATATATGCTTATTTTATGTTTTAGTTCAACAAAAGTCATTCAGTAATTATTTTTTTATCAATTCAACACTATAATTTGGTTGCTCATACGCAGCATTGTTCAAACAAAACAGTGGTGATACCCAAAAGTTGTTCATAAACTGTATTTCGAATTAGACGAAGAGTGGAGTTCAGATATGTTTACGTCCCGTTTTAAAGCAACACTAGGACTAATTTGGAAAGGACCTCGTAATTTTTAACCGCAGTCAGATACCGAGGATGGCACCTGAGCTGGCATCCCTTCTCTAAACTACCACACCACAACAAAGGGAGGACGGTTGGCCCCGACTGATTTAACGTGAACCAAAACCGCTTACTCGACGACTTGTCGATGATATCGCGTTTCGAACCTGAAGCCCTCCAGTCACGAAACCGAGACCTTAAAACCAGGACACCACGGTATGACAAGCGTTGGAAAAGCGTTATTAAACCAGTATTTTTTTCTTAATGATAATGAAAAATGTTTCTTAAACTTCACAATTATGTTTTTTTTTATTAATCAAGCACTGTTTCAATAATTAATTGTTAGTTTTCAACAGGTTGATGGAGACTTCTTCATTTAAAACATATATTTTCCTATTTCATGATATAAACCCATAATTAATGTTATACATCAAAGTCTGATTTAACTTATGCATCATTCTTTAAAGCTATTAATAACTTACGAAAATATTATCTTTCTTCTGATTTTAAAAATCTTACGAAACAATTGTTTTTACAAGGAGCTTCAGTTTTAATTTTATTGGTACATCTCATTTTAATTAAAAATAAATTTAAAAATAGAAAAAAAAAGATTTTTTGCTTTACAATTATGCTTATAAATCTCCTACAATTAGAAATATTCTATATATTTCTAAATAAGAGTGGTAATTCTATAGTGTGCTAATATTCAATATATATATATATATATATATATATATATATATATATATATATATATATATATATATATATATATATATATATATATATATATATATATATATATATATATATATATATATATATATATATATTTGCCTTAATTTGCATACTGCGTTTGCACTACATATCATTCAACGGCTAATTTGATATATGATAGCTTTAAATTTCATCTTATATTCTATTCCAAATTTTTAAACAATTTCATATTGTAGAAAGATTTAATTGAAAATTTCATGGCAAATAATTTTATGACAAATAAGTAAATTCTTAATGTTCAGTGCATCAATCATTTCCAATACATCAGATATTAAAAGCCATTTGGCTTCGTTGATAATGTTAGAATAAAGTAATTCTAGAAAATAATTTTAAAAGGAATCATATATGCATGAAAAATAGTTAAAAACATATCAATGCATAAAATTTTTATAAAATTTATTTTTGTGTCAGGTAATATAAGAAACCATATGCTATTCACAAAATTTTAACTAAACCAACAGTATATTTGACGATTCGTTTTCTACAAAAACTTATAATATTAGTCTTTGACATATTGAATACACACTAGTAGATATTGTAGAAAGATAATTATAAAAATTCTTCTAATTTTGCTATTCATAAAGAATTTATAATAGCAAAGTCATATGATAAATGTATGCAAATGATAATCAATTAATTCCATGCTTTTAGTTGTTTTTAGACATGGATATTCAAGAAAAAAATCTGGGGGAATATAGAAAAGATGTTTAATGTCATATTAATTATAAGTAATATTAATAGATGGTATATTGTAATTACTTATATTGCATAATGTAACAACGTATTAATCCATTACACAATAACGTAATTTTTTAAAAAATTATCTTACACCTTATATTTCAAATAAATCCATTCATCAAAATAACTTATCTTGTAGATTATTATTCATAGTAAAATGTGTTAATTATGCTCATTTTTATATTTCTTTTCATTTTATTTGTTCTATCATTATCAACCTTGTATAAATATAAATAACATTTCTATTAGAAAAGAAATATAAAGCATATATCCAATATCATAATTATTTTAATACTAATGAGTACGATTAGGCCATTGAAAAATCACTGATGTGAAACAACAAAATTTCAGTGTTGAAGAAAAGATAGTCAAAATAATTTCAGAGTATTGTGTAAGTGATCGGAGCAATTTATTTTTTACTATTTATCTGACTAATCTTTGCTTGTTTACTCTGCAAGCATTTGTTCCTTTTGACCATTAGCACCAAAATATCCTTAGACCAGGATTTCTGTGGATAATATATGATCAGCTGTGGACTATTGATAACAGAAGAAAGGAACCAAATCTGATAAATGAAAGTCTTTAGAAACGAGCATTACACTGATGCAACGTCCTCTATCAGAGCATGATGTTACTAAGAATGTCTTTGATAAATTATTTTCAAAGCAGACATTGTAATCAACCTCAGTTTACAGTTTTCCTTTAACTTTAGCTTTCAGACTAGTCAGGATTGAATTATTTAGAATAATAGTTCATTTATTCAGGAGTTTTAAGAAAACATTTATGAAAGTAAGATAAATATCAGGGAATTGATCAAGTGGAAATATATCAATTTAAATTTAATAACATAATATAAGTATTATTTCTTAAGAATTGATAAGTAAAAAAATATTTGAATACGTATAAGGATAAATTACTCAGTAACTAAAAATATAAAAACTGTATTCCTGTTACTGAGAGAAATGAAAGGAAAAATATATCAAAGATTTCGGAGATTCGAATGTAGATATAAAAAATTAACATTCAAAAGTTGAGGAATTATTTTTTAAAAAATAAAATTATAATTCAATTTTTAAAAATATAAAACTGTATCACTAGATGATTGTCTGTTTTTATCCTCGTTGAGGGCCGTGGTGTCTTGATAGTCAGGTCTCCGCTTCAGGTTCGAAACCCGATTCCACCGAAGAAATGTCGTGTAAGCAGGTAATATGTTGCATGCGAAATCCGTCGGGGAGAAAATTTCTTCTGCTGGTGTGTCGTGGAAGTTTGGAGGGGGAGGTTCTAGCTCAGGTGTCGTTCTCGTCATCTGGCCGTGTTTCAAAATTATGAGGTCCGCCCCAGAACCGTCTTAGTATTAATTTAAAACGGGACATTAATATAACTAAACCAAACCTATCCAAGTATATACGTTATATATTCAACAATTCGTAGTTGAGTTGTGACTTTTTTTTTTTCGTACTTGAGTACTTGACTAAAAAATTTCTGTTTCATAACATGAATTTCTCATCTCACATAATTTTTGAATCTCTTTCTTCCGCATTAAAAAAATCATTTTTAATTGTACCATTTCTTCTATAAATTGAATTATGCGTAGAAAGCAACACATTATGTATAGTTTCTGCATTGCTAAAAATATATTTGCATATATTAAATGTTTACTGAAAGGAGGATCAAATTATAATTATTATACAGTTTCTAACATCCAAATATATTCATATTAAAATAAAAGATACCATATTAAATTAAAAAAAATGCGAATATTTATTATCTGTTTTTATTATAATGGATATAAATAAGTACATTTCTATAAAAAAGAAATTATATAAAAATGAATTATTGCAAAATACTATATAAACTGCTTTTGGAGGAAATTTTTTTCAGTGATGAAAACTGTAGCAAAGTTTTTCTGTTTTCAAATGGCATTGCTAAATTTAGCAAAACCTTTACGAATTATATACAAACGTATTTACAATTTAATTACTTTTTAAACATATTTGTGAATTTCAAAATTCTTTGCCTCAAATTTGACTCTTTTTTTTTAACATTCTTAATCAAAAACATAAGATTAGAATGAGATATGTTGTAATATGATTAATATTTTGTTCATTTCTTACACAGCAATCTACACTAAATGTGTGTTGAATTTCAGATTTATATTTTTAATACTATTTCAGCAATAGTGTTTGAAAAATGGAAATTTTTCGTAAAACCATATTTTGGAAAAAAGTAATTTAATGTTTTTAAATTTTAAAAGATTTTTAAAGGCTTTTTAAATCCACCCAGATTTACATTCCTTCATTTTCTAGAACTTATTTTTTTTAATTTTAAATTTTAAAATTTTTTTTTCTTGTCATTTCCTTGATTAATGAGCATTTTTTGTGACTAGCTATGCAGCTAGCACCAGGAGTTCACACATCTATAATTACACTTGAAAATTCATGATAGCTATATAACTAGCGAGGTGATAATTTTGTCAAATAACCTTTGCCATAAATACTATTTAAAATATCCCAAGCGTTTGCTGTCAAAAATTACAGAATCAGTGGAAAATAAAATCCTTTTTTTATTCAGGATAGTCTAAATTTGCTAAAGCAAAGAAGGGAAGCTAAAAATAATCCACAATAATATCTAATATATGATAAAAAAATAAATAATGAAAGACAACAATTTAAAAAAAAACGTAAATAAAAAAAATGAAAATAGCTAATTATAGTTCCATTTCTAGCCGTTAAATTCTTTTAGAACGTCAATAATTACTCATCTTATTATCACAGATATAAAATAAAAACAGGTGCTTTGAGAAAATAAAAAATCAGGTTTGGAGAGTAAAAAAATTGGTATTTTCGGTCAAAAATGGGTTTTTAATGTAGGTGGATCTTCAGCTAATTAAACTCGGGGATATTTTATTCAACTAAGGACAGTTATTCTGCTAAAAATATAAAGATATTTATTCTAAGTATGCCTTGAACATGTTTTATAATATCGAGAAATAAGTCTTTGATACCTTTTTAGTGTTTAAAATGATGATATTAAAGGAAACCTATTCAGAAGAAAGTCTAAGAACATTCTAATGGTTTATTCAAAATGTTTTTCCAACAATTTGAATATCGCTGTAATATCATACAATATCTAATACGAATTTTGTTACTTTCCATGCCGTGCTACTGCGATGCCACGAACATCAACAAGGTAGAAATAATTTGTCTTCCCATAAATCAAGATGATAGAAAAAGATGCCGCTTGATATTTTCCAGCTTTTGCTTCTCTTTATCAAAGAAAATTATATTTTTCTAATTAAAAGGGCACAGTATATGCTCTTTTGCAAAGAGAAATCAATGTTAAAGCAGTTTTTTTTTTTTTTTTTTTTTTTTTTTTGTATTTCTTTTACCGCAATACAATATACCGCATAATATACAATTTTCAAAAGATCGTTTGATAACGACAGAATTGAGATTTTTCTTTTTGCACTTTCACATTTTCTGAAACGTTCAAATTTAACTTTCCTGTGTTCATCTTTGTTAACTCGAAATTTTTATTATGTTAAAACTAGACAATTTCAATTAAATTTCCTCAACGATAACCGCTATTAGTGAAATTTTCTGTTTCTCTGAAAGGAATGCAATGGACTATGTTGTCCATTTCTAATGAAATAGGATGAAAGACTCTTGAAAGATGATTCATGATATCAATTGTCTCATGATAATTAAATTGCTTGCAGCTATTTATCTTAGCTAAAAACCAAATAAAATGCATATTATTTGTTTGTAATTTTTCTTATATTGTTGCTTGTAATTTGCGTTCAAATATAAAAAAAAATTGTATATGAAACAAAGTGTCAGATTTTTTTAAATAAATCAAATATTATATTCTGCATATTTTAAGAGATATTTATATTTATTTTTTCAAATATAATGTTTTAAATATGTTAGAGTCTAAAATCATTTTTTCTAATTATATTCGTTAATTTAATGTTTGTACGACAACATGCACAAAGTCGATATGTTCTAGAAAATCAAAAATAGAGTCAGAAATGCAAAATGTATGAGCTGAAGCTGATAAAATAGAATTAAGAAAAGTTGGCATCTTTTGTTTGTCAAAAAAATATATTCTTATTTCTTTAGAATTCTAAGGAGAGATTCGCTACAGCCTTCTTATAATCATAAAGGCATTTAATTTTTCAGAATGACACAATAGAAATTAAACGCCTTGAAACATCACCCTTGCCATTGTCTCAAACATCTTCTATATTCAATTAAAAGCTGCATTGATAAATAGATTCGCCTCAAAATCTATGTGCCTTATCTGTACTGCCATCTTAAAACATTCTTCATTTACTATTAACAACAGAAGTTAATTAGAAACATATTGCCGCAAGACTGAATTGAAAATTTAATCATCTCTGATTTTAGAAGTATTTTAGAACATTAGTGAAATTAAATCTACACGCGCCCTTCCAATCATGAGAGACTTGCTATAGTGAATATCCTTTCAAGCATCTCTGAATAATTACTGATTCTTTGGCAAAATTTTGCAGATCGAATTTCTTTGGCAAATACTTGCGGTCTGAATAAAGTTTTCAATAAATGATTTCTTACATCAAAATTCAAATTATTACTTAATAGTTACTTCAAAATTATATTTTGTTTATTCGAAATTATTGAATATTAATTTGAACAGATATAACTTTACATCATTTTACAAAAAAAATATCAAAACGAATTAATATATAAATAATTCTTATAAATCCTTTTAAAATTTGATAATTCAATCAGTCAAATAATATGTTTAAATTATATGTTAAATGAAAAATATCGTCATTTAAGTTTAACATTAAAGCAGGGACCTGAAAACCGTATATTACCTTTATACATTTAAAAAATTATTGAATTTGAAAAAAAAAAGCAAAAATGTTACATTTTTAGTTTTAAAAAATTCAAAACTATTTTGAATAGAAAACAAAATTGGTAAAGGATGTTAGTGCCTAAAAACTCAAGCAAATTTTTCCTACTAAAGAAAACAAGCATGGAAACTCTCTGATAATTCCCTAAAGAATTCATACGAACGTACAAGGAATTGAAAGTCATGATCGCAAATAAGATGTTTGTAGAGATGAGCAAACACTTTTTTGTGACTTATCGACGTTTTTAATTTAATATTCACAATACTCATCAGTTTTAATCTTCTTTTCGGTACTTAAAGTTTCATTATTTATATTATTACTAATTAAAATTTTAATATTTTATCTTATGTATACTGTTTTAATAATGCATTCGCTTACACACGAAACATGTACCAGTATCAATTCAATCTAGATTGTTTCTTAGCTGCAGTACAGTCAAAAGTACAAGCGATTAAAACTTGTATTTTTGTAAAATATCTAAAAAAAATTAATAATGAGATAGAGCAATGTACCATTAATATTTACAATAAAGCTTATTATCCATACGCATGAATAATGTGGTGTCACAAACTGAAAATGGTAGTATCAGAGTACTGAAAACCATCAATTTTGAATAATGCTCTTCTATTTAAATTTTGAAATTTGTATTGTTAAATTTATGTACTCTGCTACTAATGAGAGAGAAGAGTCTGTAAAATATGTTTCACAATTTCTCAAATAGTTTCGAAGAAGTTTATACTATTAATTAGATAATATGAGAATTCAATTTCTATAGAATGCTTTGGAGGCTTCAGAACATAGTTGAGGATTATACAAGATTTGTTGATGTCTTTTCCCAATTTTGTTTTTATCTATTTTGAGATCTTTGTCTCCTTTTGTTCAACCCAGGTAGGGAGGTATAGTTTGCAAACTGTGCCAGAGTGCAGTTAAATAGGAGAAGTAGAGTTAGTTAATTTACGATATTGTTACAATGTATCTGAACAGAAAGTAAAAATGATACTGTACATGTATAAAACCATTAATTACAAATTTTTGTAAGCATGTTTTTTTTTAAATAATAAGATAAACGGGGTTAAGAAATGTTACAAAAATAGCAAAAAATGCATGAAGTAATATATTTAAATGCAGTGTTTTCTTTTTATATATCATCATATTCTCATTTAATACTTTTGTCACTGAAAGAAAAATAATTGAACAGTTTTAGAGATGTTTCTACCCCCCCCCCAAAAAAAAAATTCTTATTATTTACAATTTCATAAATGTGTATGTAATGATTTGTATACTTTTATAAGAAATGGTAAAGTAATTTATTTTACATTTCAGAGAATGCAAAAAAGTGAAATTAAAGGAAAAAACAAACTATGAAAGAAATTAATGCAACTCTTTTATGAGCTTATTTCGTCAAGCAAAATTTTGCAAATGATGCATTTTTTTAGCTGTAATTCTAAATTATATAATTAATATCCAACGTTTGTTTATCTTAAAATCTTGGGAAACTCCTGGAAATGAATATTCCGCGAAGCACTGAATAAAGTAAAGATAAATAGAGGGATTATTAATTTGAGAGCCCAAATGCCTCTGGAGGTGATTAAATTGCCTCCACTTTCTGGTCTCAATCAGAATTATGAATAAAAATAAATCCTCTTAGAATATCAAAACTTCCGGTTCCATTTCTATATCTCAGCCAAGCACCTTTCCTCACAAAACTATTTCCTCCAGACTTAAATAATTCAAAGTTCTGTGGAGGAAGTATGTCAAGTATTGCGCCCATCCAAATATAAAAGTTCGAAATAGCGCTAAAAGATAGATTTTATTGATTTATAACCCACATTGTTCGCCCTTTTCTCGATTTTCGAAGGCCTTTCTCTTCTTGCAAAGTGGGCTTCCCTTCATTCTTTGCTGACGCACACGTACCATTTACTACCCCTTCTCCGAATCCCCTATTCCCATTCTTTGCAGAAATCATCTGACAGATTTTCCGTACGCTCCGGGTATTTGAAAAATTTCAGATAGGATAACTATTTTATCTCGGGAGGAATTGCGTCTATTATGTCGAGGATTTTTATTTACGGGCCGCGATTTCATTTTGGTATTTCAACAGCAGTGTATCCTTCCTTCTAGATTCAAAAAAGAAAGAAAAAAATGCACACCCATTCCATTAAACAAGGATGTATACAAGTTCGCCTCATATTTTATGATAAATATCATCCATCATTTATATTGCTTAGAGAAAATATTTTGAAATTATTTTTAATGAACCATTTTTTATGTTTTCAGTCTAAAAATTATATATATATGCAAATATACTATGTGAATGTGTTTTTCTGAAGGTTGTATTGGAAAGTCTATTTTTAAAATCTAAGGATTTGAATTAATCTTTAACTGGGGAGGTTTGGTCTGCCAGACCGCTAAGGATGGATTTTTGGTCATCTCTATTTTATTGTCCCTGTAGATTACTGTTTCGTGACATTCACTAGGCGTGCACTTTTTCAACAGGTTTCATCGGATGCTTTTTACAATATTTCAGTTATATCTTTGTGCGGCGCCTGTGAGACCGCACCCCCCTTCAACGTTGCGGTATTATACCGCAGAGAAGTAGTAGATGAATCTAAAACTTAGTGATCGAAATATCCAACCAGCTGATTCTCGTTATAAGCTGAGCTCCAGAGAGTTTAAATGAAGCGAAAAGTGATTTAAGTAATGAGGATAATTATACAGAAGATTTTGTCGATGAAAGTTCGAATTCGGCTGATTATGATGTGTATATGTTCAAAAATAATTAATTTTTCTAGTGATAATGCATTTTTAAAAAAATCAAAAAATATTAATATACCAAGAGAAATATCTACAGAATTTATATTCTGATTTTTGTACTTAATCTATATGTTTAAAATGCTTTCGGAAACCAATGATACCTATAAAAAAGGGTTAATATTACCAATTTTCATTTTTTTTCCGTACAATTGTTGATTTCTATTACATTGTTTCCTATATACCTTTTTATACTGGAAAAAATAAAAAATAATAAATAATATGTTTTTTATAGAATATTATTTGTTGTAACAGATAATTTGAGAAGAAAATGTATGTCCCATCGCAATTACTTTTTTCAGTGAAAATATATTTTGAAAAAATTCTAAAACATATTTAAATATCAAGAAAAATATCTGCAGAATATATTGGCAGATTTTCATACTAATAATTTCATTAGAAAATTTAATTTGAGTGTAAGGTTTCGTAGTTCTCAGACCTTCTCAGTTAAGTTCTTAGGTTTAAGAGTTAAACCTAATTTAAGAGCAAACAGATGTAAATAGTACTCAAATTTTCCATGTAAAAGAAATAATATTTAAGCCGGAGTAAAAAAAACATGATTACTATTTTTGCTTTAAATTTTTCTTTAACATTTGTATTTTTAAAAAATAAGTATAAATTTCACACTAAGAAATTTATTATTTTTTGTTCATCATATAATTTTGAATTCCTGAATTTTCTTTCCCTTTTTTTGTTAAATTGGCTGATATACTTTAAAAAAACGGTGCGACATTTCCCTTAAGAACGGATGACTGCAGGATATTATTTTACATGAGTCATGAAATATTTATATGAGTCCTTTTTGAGTCATGGAATATTCGCTTTTTACCATTAAGTTTTTAAAAAAAATGAAACTACTGGTAACAAAATGCCAGCTCTTAAATTCAATAACTTACTTCTTGTAATTCCACATTTCTTGCAATAAATTTGAGTGTAGTTACAATATATAAGTCATCAAAAAAATGCTTTATATTATGTAATATTAAATTTACTAATCTTTTTAAAGTTTCAGAAAAATATTAATGCGCAGTTAGACATTTTAAAGCTATTTATACACTTAAACTGAAATATCTATTGTTTCAAACGCCATAGAAATGTAAGCAATTGAATAGATTTCTTTAAATTTAGCTTGTAAAAACTCTAAAATACCAGAAAGAGTTTCAATGAAGCTTCAAGTTGATAAATTAAATTGGGTCAATTAACCATCTTTTTATAAATATGTGACACAAGAGTATTTCTGAAAATATATTCAATGATTGTTACATTAAATATCAATTTTGGAGGATGTGAGCTCTTGTTTTCAGAAACTAAAATTTTTATTTTGATATTGTGCGTAAAAAAAATTAAAGTTTCGAATTTTCCCCATATGTAATTAACAAAATAGAAGACAAGATCATTTAAATAAAAAATACTTTTGAAGATGTTAAAAAATTGAACGATTTTATTTTAATTGTTTTCTATTTTCCTATTACTTTACAAATAATATTATAGAATGAAGAAATCAATTAATTCAGTAATTCAATTATGTAATATCAATGGCGTGGAAACAAAATCGTAATAAATTATTTTTTTAAAAGATAATTAATTTACGAATACGATATAATAATATATTCCTATCAGAAATAAATAAGTGTCCACAATTTCAAAATTCTATCATATAGAAAATGAGTTAAATATCGATTGGTTTGAGTTAAATATCGAAAAGTTTCATCTATGGGAGTTTAAAGCAAGGCTCATAACAATGTATGAAAAGGAACAAAAGAGACAAAAAAATTCAGCAATCGTTAGGAAATATCTTTCTAGTGAACAAAACATATTCTCTGTAAATTTGAAATGTTTGAGTTAAATTGAAAGAGAAATGTTTACTTTTCTTAAAAAGGTGATTTCGATAAATTTAACTGACATCACTTTCATTTCTCGCCTTAAAACTTCCAAAACCTGACACTAGCCATTATGATGCTGTGAATAATTTCCACAAATATTAAAAAGCGTTAAAAAAATATCTTTTCTTCTCTGATGTATGCTGAAATTAAATTAAGAAAGTATTTTACATTTCATTTATTTCTAATATCAAGCCATGCCCAATTGCAATTCACTCCTTCGAAGCTTGATTTTGATTCATCCAATCCTCATTTTTTTCATGGTTTTTTTTTCTCCCAATAGTTTTTATAACTAGGTTTTAGTGATTTGTTTAACAGAATTTCTTTACACTCGGACAATTTAAAGCACAACTTCCTCCTCTTGTAATTTTAATATCAAAGGAAAGGAATTAAAAGAATTTTCACCTTTTCAAACAGATTAAATAAAGTAAATATGTGCTTTGGGAAGAAACGTTTTTGCTTACTTTTTTTTTCGACATCTTTCGAAATATCAGATTCAATTTCATGTTAAAAAAATTCAGAAAAAATAAAAAAATAAAATAAACTGCGCTGCTTTTGAGTATAATTTCAATAGAAATTAAATAATCAAATTACTCTACTTTAAACTTTTAGTCAAGGTTTCAATAACATCTAGTGTTACTAAGATTTATATATCTGAACTAAGCAATTCGAACAATTTCTAGAGTCTTTTTGTTAATATTTGTTGAAATAACTTGGCACAATTTCTGGAATTATGATGTTATGATTTGGTTCCTTTTCCCACTAATTTATTTCCTTCTATATCTAACATGAATTTCATAATCTATTTCTTCATAAACGTTCGAATGGTAAAAAAATATATGACTTACTTGGCGTTAGCAATAAAATTGCCATAGCAATCACAGAGCAAATTCCTAGGATAACCAAGAGTGATATCCCAATGCCTCTCCAGTTGTGAGTGTCCGCTATTTCTTCTTCATCCTCCTAAGAAGAAAACACCAAAATATAATGTGAGTATTCATCTATTTCTTTCCATTTATGTTTTTTTTTTCATATTAAGCACATTTAAATTACATTGATAAATAATTTAATAATTAACTCATCATAATTAAAAACTATCAATAATAAAAACTGGCATACAAAGCTTCATACTGAACGGCATTCAGAAGCCTAACGCTGCTGAATTCATGAAAGCTGATTACAACTGGCTAAATAAAAGGAATTATATAGGAAACTAGTCACATTTGGCGACAAGCTGGTTTATAGAAAATACTGATCTTATTTAATTCCACTTAAATCATTGAAATTATTATTACATGCAATTCTGCATACCGGATTAGAATATACATAACTGAAATATCAAAATTAGCACAACAAAGTTAATAATAATGAATTGAAACCCGAAAAATACTAAATGAGAAAAATATGTCAATAAATTGAAAATTAGACACACACACGCGTGCGCACGCACACACACACACACACACACACACACACACACACACACACACACACACACACACACACACACACACACACACACACACACACGTGTATGATTATTTGGGCATTGAAAGATGCGGTGTTGGTATGAGAAAAATGCATACCAATGATGCTTCGGAAACTAGTATGCGGTATCGTAATTTTTTAGATAGAATAGATATCGTTTGATTCACGCTCCTTTGAGGATATTTTTAACAGAATAAATAAACTCTAAAGTAAAGTTAAAGAGAGGGAGAGAGAGATTTTAAGTAGTATCATTTAGGAAAATGCATATTGGAAAAATTTGGAATTGTCCATATGAGTTGAGACCGCACTACTAAACATAACTGAATTCAAGACCACATCTGTAGTGAGCATACCGTATTCAATGAAAGCTACTACCAACAAAAAATCATTCTAACGTATATATTTGTGAACTGTATGCCATTTACAAGTATCGTTACTGCCAGGCCACATCTAACTATGACTAAAAATAATAAAAATGACACAAAAAATAGGTTAATCATCAAGTTTTTCTAACTTAAATGCCTTTAAATAAGTTTTTGAGATGCTTTAATGTGAATATATTCTAATTTTATGTGCATTGGTGTTCATATATTTAGTTAAAATTAATATTTAAATGTGAAAGTCATATCTATCCTAAACGTTTATAAAGTAAATTAACTTTTACGAAATACCAGAAGCATATATTTAATCGTATTGCCGCTTAAAGAAATTATATCATTTAATAAAAAAATGTATGTGTATTAATATATCTCTTGGTTAAATACTTTGCTTTATATAACTGTCTTTAATTGATTATCTCATTTTGTTAATTGTTTTTGTTTTACTCTTTATATACGTAATAGCCCATTTTTACATAACTAAAAGAACCATGGTAAAGCAGCATGATTTCTAGAGATTCAGCATTAAGTTTCGATTAATTATTTTTAATAAATTTAAATTATTTTTTTACTGTCCAAACAGAAAGGATTTGTTAAGCAGCAAAGGGAGGCCATTGAAACAATTCTGTCAATTTTTTTTTAATTAAAAATTAAGTTAGAGACCTTATTTCTCATTTTTGCTAATAAAGGAAACATCATCTAAATTTTTAATATGCTTTCTTTTATTAAATCTTATAGCGGATGTTAATTTTAAACCGCCGATACATAAATTCAATAATACATTTAGGCCCATTTTTTTACTAGAACAAGCCATATTGTTCTATTCCAAATCTTCCTTTCTATTATTTCAGAATAGAAACAAAGAAAAGGAAACTGCCATTATTTTCCATGCCTTCCTTAGATTTCATATTCTTCTTCTTCTTCTTTTTTTTTTAAAGAAGAAGTTTCAAAACTTCCAGTTCAGCAATTTCCTTAATAGTTGATCGCTTTCAACAAAAACAACAGTGCTCTGAAAGCTGCACAATAAAATGCTGGAACATAGGAAATAAATAAGTGAATAAATAAGCGAAATAGTTTCCCACCAAGCATTGCCCCAGGGTTTTATAGCCCCACAAAACTATCAAGTTTCTCGATTTTATGAAGTACTAACATATAAAATACGGGCGCAAGTTATAAAAAGCCTCTTTCCTATATAGTCTCGTTCTTAGTTGGTAGCACGGGTGCGGTAGACATTATTTTTTTTCGATTGTCTTTTTTCTTCCGGATCCTGTCGACTTTAGCTACGTGATTCTAAAGTAAACAGCTAAATCTGATACAGTTGGGGGGCGAATAATTGAAGAGATGAGAATCGATATTTCCTAGTTTTTGAAATGGCTTGTTTTTACACCGTTGATGCAAAAAGAAATGAATTGGATTCAGACATGTTACCTCCATCACTTTTCCCCCCCTCTTCTCCCATTTCAGAAGACTTACGTTTTTATTTCATTTTTGCCTCCGATGCGACTTTTATTTTATGGATGTTTTTCAGAGAAAGTATAAAAAGATTGAGGCAGTAACATTTAAATTTAAAATTAAGGAATCTTTTCATTCTTAAGGTTTGGTTTCGTATCAAAAGAAATGAAGCAACTTTCTTCGTTGTTTGCTACTCAAAGTTAAGTAGGAATTTTTGTGTCATAGTTTATTGTTCCCAAAAAGAGCAAAATGAATCATTACAATTCAAAGAAAAATTATTTATATATTAAAATATTAATGGTTGAAACATCATAGATACATTTTAAAGAAATATGAAAGAATGTATTTTATTTTTGAGGACTATAAATGTATTTCCTTTTTGTTCATTCGCAAAAACAAAATAAATATTTAAAATAATTTCTTTGGTATTTTATGAATTTATTTTATTTAACATTCTTTATATCAAAACTCATTTTATAATAATTTTCGAAGTATCCATCAATTTGTGTGCAATACTTAGTATTTTTTCAACCAATATGTATAAACTGTGATAAGAAATTAGCAGGTGTTATTTTGGTATGTTTTACACATGTTTTGCCATTATGCATGTAAACTTTCTTTTTTATGAACAATTTCACATAATTAAGCTTTAAAAAAGATTGAGCATTTTCATGGTTTTTAGCGATTTAAAAAATTAATTAACCGTTATAAATTTGTCAGCTTTTCGATTCTAAATGTTTCGAGCTGTGAAAGGTCATTCAAAAGATTAATCTTTAGTATATAACAAAATAAGTGCAAGACGTTTATCGTATTTGAAAATACGATGACAAATTTATTTACAAATTAGTTTAATGAATTAAATGCACATTTTCAAAAAAAAAAAAAAAAGGCGTGAGTTACTGAAATTAACTAAGAACAGATAAACATTTTAAACAATTACGAATAACAATAAAATAAAATATTTCAGATAAAGTTTATATAAAATATGTAGGATTTTAATAATATATTCTGGAAAATCCTTGATTTTTAAAGATATATCGATACTCTATTAATATCTTTAATTCTTCTTTTAAGAAAATTATTATTAAGTTATTGTTAATATGTGAAAAACAATATTCTTCCTCTCACTTGAATGCATGTTTTTCTCCTGGTCTTTAATACATATTTTCTTTCGAAACACGACAAAGTGTTCTTGTATATTAACTAAAAATCACGCTATTTTCTGTTGTCCCTTATATTTCTTAAAAAGGCATATTTGTTCTCCATCAAATGGAGTTTAAAGGTACATTCGGGTAATTTTTCCTGACATCGGAGTGTCTAAAACCCCTTAAAAATATTACTTTGCCTTGCTGTAACAAAAATATTAAGGGAAAAAAAGGAAGACGTTTAGTGCGCCTTGAATCGTTTGAATAAATAATGAAGTGATTTAAGTGCAAATGCTTTCTTCCTTCGCTAACAAATTCAGCGCTGCATTTTTTTTTTTTTAATAATTGCCTGCCAATACTCAAGCAACTCAATCTGACAGTTATTGAAGAAGTGAAACATTCTTCCCGCTTCTTATTTTTCCTCTTAATGCCTCTTCCAGATGGATTTCTGCTTAAAGTTGAAAATCGGGAGGGAAAAAATGATTCTTAAGAAATTCTAGATATCTTTGGAAATTTTTTCCCAAGTTTTATAGATGTTGTTTAAAGAAAGATGTTAAATCGTTTGAATGTTCAAGTCTGAATCACTGTTACATTCCATAAGTTTTACATTGGTGGTTATATAAATACAAGAATATTAAGAATTGATATTAAAGAATAATTTGTCTATTCATTTTACAAATCATTCCAACTTTAAATGGGAAATAAAATGATAATATATTAATTAGATAATTTTGAATTTAATGACAAAATTCTTATATTTTTCCAATTTGAAATTTGAATCAAAAGTAAATAGAGGTTAATAAAGCAATGCAAATTTATATTGAATTTTGTTAAATATCTTTATTATAGAGGTATAAATTAAATGAGTGAAATGAGGTGAATTTATCTTAATCAGTAATGCAAAAATCAATTAAATCTAGACTTGCTTACACTAAGCAACTTAGTTCACCATCCAATTATACTTAAAAAGGAATAAGCTTGTTGTCTTTAAACTAATATATTACCAAATTCTATAAATGAGGCATTAAATAATTTATTGAAGGCAGTATAGCAAAAATAATTTATATAATTATCGGTGGTTCTTAGTTCATTAATTCAATGCTAATTAATTCATTCATTGGCAATTAATATAATATATAAGGCAGTTGGTTAAGAAAATCAGATTTTATTTAATATTATAAACCAAATATAACAGAAATATATGACATTATTGACTAACATAGAATAAATTACTTGGAAGTAATGATTTAAGATAGTAATATTTCATAATATTTGTAGTACTTTATCTAACTGTTAAATAATATATTACTACATACTATATATATAAATAAAATATTTACTCATATTTAAAATGAATAAAATATTATTTTTGGGCGAGTCCACAATTTCTGATTCCATAATAAGCAATCAAACATATAGTGAAATCTGGAGAAACGAGCATAATTCATTTCCGAATTTTAATCATATTATGAAGGATTCATTAAAAATAATAATAATTTTTTGCCATGTAAAATAGGACAATAAACTCCACTTAGAAAAAATAATCAAACATATTTAGAATGATTCCTTCTATTATTTATAATGCATGCATTTTATAGATGAAAATATTTATCTTTAGCTACGTTCCAAAATTTGATGAAAATAAGACAACATTATCTTTAAATGAATTTGTAGCGTATAAAGAATGAACTGAAAGAATGCGGGATTAGAGTGATGCTTCTCAGTGTATGTTGAATAATTTTCCATGCTTTCAACATCCCCCTTATTTTATTAGAAGATTGCTGCACTACTGACGCTATTATTTCCTCTTCTCCTGATCAAATCTCATTCGCAATTTTTTTTGTAACCTAGAATACAGTTCCATAAACTCCTTATTAGTTATATTTATGTTAACCCCATAACCTTGGACAGAAATGTGATATCGTTACTAAGGTTCGACTGAGTCGCGTTCGACAGCGTTATCCGGCCAACTCTTCTAATATGCAGAAACATTTATTCTCTTCAAGCAATGTTCAACAAAATCTGGTTAATATTCTCAAGGTAGGATTCCGTATGTAATGTCACGATATCTCCTCATCACTCGTTCTGTGACTCATTGCTTGCTAAGAGAGTCATCGTTTTGCATTCTGTTTTGTACGTTATGTGAATCATGCGTTAGGAGAAGAAAACACTCGTTAAACGAAATCTGGCTGTATATTCGTCTTGTAAATTCAAAATTTAATTTAAAAATGTTATAAAAATAAAGAAAACCCGCTTTGTAAATTTAAAAGAAAAATGAATTGATATACGAAATTTAATAGCCGAATACCAAAATAAATAAATAATGTCACTCGAGACACAGAAGATTTCTTTAAATATTCATTACTAACATTATTATAATAAAGGACTTAACATAAAAACTATTTAAAGAAATACATTGTTTTTTTCTGAGAAGATATTAATACTAAATTAATTCCTTTATTTTGATCAACGAATGGAATTAAATATTAGTTTGTTCATAAAATAAATGCATTAAAAAATCAGTAAAATGCATTGTTTTGATAATTTACCCTTACTGCTTGTAAATGAAATTTCACTGCATATATTCAAAAAAATATTTCTTGCTCACCATTTATATTGGTTATAAAAATTAATTTTACTTTTAACTTAATTAAAATCTCTGTCTATACATATTTGCGTTCATCGCACTGTTGTTTAATAAATGAACTGATAAAACTAAACGAATAAATTTGGGATTCTGAATGATATTTTTCGATTAAGTGTGATTGCCGAATCTTTAATTGAATGCTTTTTTTATCCTTGGTTTCTTTTGGTAATTTTTTTTAAATATTTTTATTTTTTATTTTCAGGCTATTTATTAAGATAATTTCAATTCTAAATATGATATGAAATCGATTTTATTTAAGTTATACCACTTTTAATGATCGTGAAGATAATTATTTTATTCTTATTATGAGATTTGAAAGATAACCAACCCCTATTTAAAGGCATTTAGATTAAATTTGAATGACGTTGCAGGGACATTTGACGACAGCACTGGCGGGAACTGAGGTTGAGTTTTAAGACATCCGATAATCCGACATAAGTCTTACCGACATCTGTAGAAGATCGTCGAACCATTTCTGTACCCACTCGAGTTGCGAGAATCAACTACCATGCCTGAAGCTTCTCATCTTCATACCGGAAGTGTTCCCCAGTGGAAGAGATTTGAATAATAAGAATGACTTAAATATTGCTGCATTGAAGACATTTTACAAAATTTTTCACTTTTATTTAACATATTTTGAAAATTTTATGAGGACAAAAAAAAGTCATAAATTTTTAAATAAATTAGACAGTTTGGAATAAAAACAATAATGAATACATACTATTTATCGATGTGATTCTATATTATCAATATTATATATATATATATATATATATATATATATATATATATATATATATATATATATATATATATATATTCCATTCAATGTATCATATTTTTACTATATTAACTGCTGGTTGTATATAGTGCGTCGCTAATTGTATTTCAAATATACGGATAAAGTATATTTGAGTTATTTCAGCATGACGTACTTGCAAGTCAAATTTGTATGCCTAATTCTTAACATTATGCATGTCTTCTTAAACATTAATAAATTTTTTATAATGTCTAGAAATGACTCTAACACCCAACTGAAGAAATGTTCATTACTATTTTAGGGTCTGGGAAATGTCGTTATAATCATTCATTACTTTTTGTTGATTATATTTATGAGGCATATATCAGTAATTAATGTCTCATCAATTCCTAGTGTAGAAAATGTTATAGTATTTCTGCGGATATATTCCTTTGAAGCAATGATGCAAATAGTGAATGTCTTCTAAGTTCTACTGTCCAGAATGTGACGCTGGTTCTCACCATGCTTCAAAGCAAAAAAGTTGTTTTAAAAAATATTCGATTAATTAGTTAAATGGGTGTAGAAATTACGTTATCTTTGAAAAATATATGAATATCGGCTTTGGGAAAAAAATGCTAAGATACAAAATATATTGTCACAATTTGACTATGAACTAGGCTTTTAATTATTATTAATAATATCTTTATTAAATTGTTTCAACAATCTATAACATCTATATTACAGACTACATACTGTATTTATAAAAATAGTTTTTTTAAATACTTCTATTAACTATAAAAATTAATAATGAATTATGTCTAATCCCTTTAAATTTTAAATAAATTTTAATTATTCTTTGGGAAGCGATAAACCTTCTTTGAGAAGTTATTAAGTTTTTTTATTAAAAGTATTAAAAACCACTTCATTATAATTAACAATTACATTTTATATAGTATACTACAGTTGTCAATTTGCTTTTTTTGCAAGAGTAATTATTAGCTAAATAGAGGAATTACTAATGAAACGTGTTCAGCACTTAAATTTTCCTTGGAAGAAATTCGGCTTTAGTTCCGCTGAAAGAAGCAAAAGCGGATCGATACAGTTTCCATTTGAATTAACGTAATTCAAAGCACACAACCCTTTCATTTACTTGATACGTAACTTTTTCCAATAGAAAACTGTATAAAAGACAAATTTCGTAAGAAAATGAAACTCTGCTTCTTAGCCTTTTTCGATGGAAAGTGTAGGGAGGAGAGGCAGAAAAGGCAAAGCAAAAGGCCCCTACGTTAATGAAAAAAGCCGTTTTCCCAAAGTACGGCAATCCATCTTCGAAATTTGTCGCCGGTATTTGTTGGGTAGAAAATTTCTCGTTCGGATTCCAAGAGGGAGGAAAGTTATTTTATTTTTCTTTTTAACATTTTTAAACAGTTAGTGTAAGACTTCGATCTAATCTGTAACAGCTGTCAACGAGAAAGTACTGGAGAAAAGAATACAAAAAAATTGGCAAAAGACATGCATTCCTTTTTCAGTTTAACCCCTTTTTTCTCTTGAATTTGGCCTCTTAAAAATTTGGAAATTGATATGTTTGCTTTCCAATAGATTACCGATTCGTTTCTGCTAGTTATACTTTTTAAGTGCATATCGTTTAACGTTTTTTTTTTTTTTTTTAATACTATAAGCTGATAAAAATTGCACATCTCTGCAGGAAACAAAATGGTCAGTTTTTAATTCCAAAGCATGAGGTCAAAAGAATGTCTTATTTTTCAACTAAGAAAGTTCAAGAAAATTATTTGAAAATAAATTATACTATTATTGTTATTCTCATCATTAAAACTCCCAGTCTGTAAGTAAGTCAAAATATCATTAACTGCACAGCCAAAACATATACGGGTGTTAAATTCGATGAGCGAGGAATACATTCGTTTGTATAGTGGTGGATGTCGATCATTCATCAGTAAATGTTCTTCTGAACGTGTCCACTCTGATTGTGGCATGAGGAAATGCCATGTTTTGCATGAATGCTGCTGTGTCAAGGACAATATGTTTCACTAAGCGTTATATTAAATTTTGCAACAAAATTTGAGAGTAATGTGTTTATTCATTGAGCATGTCTTGAATCACGAATATGCACAAGGCTCTTAAGAAAAAAAAAAGCCATATTAAAATATGTAATAAAACTACGCCAAATTCCTACACGTGGTTGATTTAAGAGCATCTCAATATAGTCATGTGGTTTTTTTTCCCCAGATTGTACAGCTGTTAGTGACATGCCGTGAAAAATGAGCCTCTTCTGTTCACAGCATATTGAGTAGCCTTACGAAGTTTCGTCGATTTTCGATAAAGCTAAATTTCTGAATTCTATTGTTTAACTGAAACATTTCATTAGAAGTCTTGCAATGATTGCAAGTTATATGAATATAATTTCAATGCACTTTGAATGATTCGGAATGCCAATGACTTCTATAAAACCAGTTTTTTTTGTTCATTTTTGTGATCTATGTTCGCACATGTTGACTGTTCCGAGAAAACGTTCTTTTTTGAAGCCATAGCAAAAAGAAAGACCTCTAATAATCGTAATGAAAGAGGATTTTGTATTGTAGACACCGTTTCAAAGAAAGCATTCTGGAGGGAGTCATGAGACTTAACCTGTCTTCAAAACCTTCCCCCAACAATTCACAGTTGAAGTGAAAAAACCTTATATATCGCGCTTTATCAGAGAACTCAAATATTACATTGAAAACCTTATGTGAGCTTAAGTAATAGGAAAATTTTTAAATAAGCTGTTAATCGTGCACCTATCATTTTATAAACGTCTGATTTGCTATTGTCTCCATTTTTGCCTCTAAAACCATCTGTCAACAATAAATTCAGGAATTAGTTCACCCTTCCCTCAAATCCTTTTCAGGGAATGAAATTATCCTAACTGATTCAATGTATAACTATTCCTCCTCGAATTCTATGATTTTAAAACTATTTACGAATTTTTAAGAATATCCTGTATATTAGTTAATTTACATTTAATTACACTTATAGTTTATCATAATTTTAAAATCAAAAATTAAATTTATCAGTACAAAAATTCGAATATGTTTACTCAATATTATCTAATTAGCAAATTAAAATCTTATTTTTTACTGTTTATAATTTGCAGTAAATTTGCAATAAATAAATACAAAGAATATTATTCGAATATGAAGGATTGTTATGGAATTCTTAAAACTTTAGAAAATTTCTTGTTTTTTTCCGTTATGTTGATTTATTTTCATATAACAGAAGTTAATTCTATAAAGAAGTGAAATATTTGAAGTCTAATCTCTTAAACAAATTCAAGGAGCAAATTTTCATTGTTTAATATTTTTTTTTTTTGGTTTTGTATTTACTTTAAGAAATACTTTAGTTGCCTGTATGTAGCTTAATAATTATCTAATCTATCTTAATAAGGAGAAATGGTTTTTGATTATCTAAATGTAATTCATAAAGGAAAAACATTTTGATTTTTAAAATAATTTTATATGTTTTATTTAAGTATTAAGTGTTAACAAAAATTTAATTTTAAATGGCTTAAACATCAAATTTCAATAGGGAAACAGAGTTTAAAATAAATAATGTTAGACAAAAGGAAACATTTTTATTTTCGTTACATCAGTAAATTGAAATGCGACAACAAGATAAAAATATGACAAAAATAAAGATTTTCGCTTAAAATATTTTCTTACTAAAATTCACTAAATAGCAATACAATTCACTAAATTTAATAGTTACAAAAAGATTCTATATTTTCATTTTTATAGCAAATGCGTGATAAACACGCAAAGCGGCACTTTTGGGGGGAAATAGAATTATATGATGTGAAAAATGATGCAAGTTTCAAACACAAACAAATCATTTCAGTAATATAACAAAAGCTTTTATTCATAAATGTCTTTTCATGCTATCTTCCTGATAAATTTAAACATAGCCTTTCTGCTCAAAAGCGAATGAATATTCTCTGTTATTTTCGATTCTGGAGAGATATCAAATTTCTTTAATATTTCAACCGCATTTTTGTTAATCAATAAATAAATTTTAGCAATTTACAATTTTCAACAGATATTGAAATGCTTCTACTTAAAAGAAAAAAAAGTTCTTGAAGTAAAGTTTAAAGTACTTAATTCGAATCAAAAGATTTTCTGCAAAGAGTGGTTAAAAAAGGAAAAGAAAAAAAAAATCAGAAATCATTCCTAGAGATAAAGCGTCAAATTAACAATGCTTTTTAATGTAATTGAAGTGAAAGTTGCTTATTAGTCTTTGAAATTGTTCCAAAAATATATAATGAAGTCGTTAGTATTTTTTTTTTTTTTTTTTTTTTTGCGGTACCCAAACATTTTCTCCTGTGGTAAGCAAGCGATTACCGCTTTAAGTCTCAAGATTAAGATTATTCCACTTAAGGTTTAGATTTCTTGTAAATAAATAAATAAAATATCAGAACTGCATTTGTTTAAATAAAACTTGGAATGGTCAAATGTAAATAAATACCAAATGAAAGTGATAAATAGTTAATTACAGGATAAAACTTCCATTGTGTTTCATTTAAAACTGAAGTTTTTTATTATATATAAAAAGGCTGCTGATATAAAATAAGCAAAAAAGCAGTAAGTTACAGTAGTAAAAGTAGAAGTCGAAATTATCTAAAATGATGCTAGAAAGAATTATTTAAATGTTCTATTCATATATGGTAAATAGATTCATATAGGGAAGAAAGTTCATAATATTAACAATAATGTTATGACTGTTTCTAAATCATATACGTATAAATTACAGCAAACATATTTCTATAAAAATGGGTCATATATTTCATTAGTTGCCTTTCCCTTCAGCCTTAAAATAGCACACACACACACACGTATGTATATATATATATGTGTGTGTGTGTTTCAAGCTTTGAATTATTAATATCCTTGTAAAGAACATATCTATATGGGTAAAAACATTAAAATAAGGTATATTTAAATTATTCTTTAATTATAAAAAAAAATAGCAATTTTCAATTATTTTTTTAAAAAGTGCAATTTTTTAATGACGTACATAAAAACTCAGATTAGTCTAAATAATTCGGACACTTAGGAATAGTTGAGTTGTAAAATGCTTAGCTATATAATCTGACATTCCTTCCAGGAAGATATCTAAGAACTTTGTTCTTCAGACAATGAAAATATTATGCTCCAAGTTTTGAGATCTGATAAAGGAACATTTTCGAAATGTGAGTACTTAATCAAGCAGCTAGCTAAGGCACTAGCGGCAATGTGTTATATGTCAATTTATTTCACAAGAGTTATTAGCGGACGGCTTCATTAAAATATATCCTGAACTGACTCATGGGATTAAGCAGAAAATTTAAAATTCAAGCGAAAGGATTAGTGTTGAAATATGCGAGAAAGAGTAAACTTGTCAAACCGCGAGTGTAACGATGGCAGGGAAAATTTTAAGACCATTGAAACCATGCTTAATATCTTTAACATAAGAATAAGAATTCGCAAAAGATCGATAATAAGCTTCCTTTGAGATCATTAACAATTTCCAAGTTTAGAAGTAGAGTATTCATTTGCGTTTAAATTACAGCAATTGCATTTTCAACTATTTTTACTTAAATCTGAGTTACCAATGCCAAGAAATATAAACAAACGTTTTTTAAAGATTAGGCGTAATCGACAATGTTTCATTCAAAATAACTTACTTAAAATATATTTTAATTATATTTCATTATTAAAAAGGTTCCTTTTAAAAAAATAACTGCACATAATTAAAAACTGACTAATTAATTCTTAAATTATAATTTAATTGATGGAAATATATAATGTAGACAGTCTATTATAAGATTCGCGTAGAACGGGCTATTGTATGAATTTTATTTTACTAGCTCTTTAGAATTATATCTATGGATTCCACAGACTCAATAATCCAATATGGTCTCAGAAAAAATAGATCTAGAAGTGATTATGAAAGAATGTCAAACTGCAAAATGGATTAAGAAAGGAAAAATAATAAAAATATGTTCTGGAATTGTATTATTTAATCCGTTTCATAAATCATTCTTAGTAGTCCAGGTAAAAGAAGCTCAGATGTGGCCATTATTAACAAATAGAATAATGTAATGATTTTTCTTTGAACATTTGAGCTGTTAGAGTTTAAAAATGTATCACGCTTTCTAACATTATGTAGAAAAATATTGTTTGAAATGTTATTTTATGTTGTTACTATGTTCCAAAGATATGCCTATGCATAAAATCATTTAAATTTCTCAGAAAAACAAGGGAAACCATAAAATACATACTACTTAAAAACTTATATCTTTTTCATTCTGATGGCTTTCTCATGATATGACATGATGAATTTAAATAATTTGTAATCAAATTAAAAAATTATAAAATTTGAAATTTAAATTATTTACCTAATCTGATTGATAGATATCTATTTATAAAGAGACAAAATATTTAACACTTTTGAATCCTAACTTCAGCTTGATTAAATGTAGAACATTCCTTACTTTGAGCATAACTACGTACGCCTCTTCTTTTACCCATGAAATTTGTTCCCAGAAAAATTTACATTTGCCAGAAGTAAAAATATAAATTGACCCCTAGTTAAACAAGGCTTCCAAAAATAATATTGGAATTTTTAAGCTTAGTTCCTTTGCATACTTACTTCCACTCAAGTTCGAAGTAGAATTCGGATGCTGTAGAATTTTTGATGAGTTTCTATTTCAGACTAGCTTCTTTTTCCGTTTCTTGATACTGCAGTAGCATAGCGTGCCTCATTTAATTTAATAATTCATGCCTTAAGTTATTATGCACATTTCCAGTCGCCTCCTTGTAGATTTATGTAAAAATTGAGTTCTTCAGTACTTAAGGAAACTTTTGATCATTTCTGGAAAGAATATTTATTGGTTGGGACATTCCAGTTTTAACCTTTAGAATAAATTTAAAGAGAAATTCAATTTTTGTCTATACGTTCCTGACTATAACTCTTATCAACTAAATAAACGTTGTCATTAATTAATTTTGAAATTATAAATTCGAAATTTTCGATTTCAGAAAAAAGAAGATATTTTAAGTAAATGAGCAGGCATAAAACTTTTTAATTTGCGTTGTTTTCATTCCTACATTAATAAATATGTGTATATATTATATTTATTATATAATATTATATATTATATAATAAGAATGCATTGTAACTTTAAAAATATATATTACTCCTACAATACATTCTGTAGACGAATGCAACGCAATTATATTTGTATTGATATAAAAATATGTTATTTTAATAAATATATATTGTAAGTTCTTGAAAAAAAAGGCTGAGTCTTAGAAATCAGCGAAAATCTCGGTAAAGACAATCAGTAACACAATAGTGGTATTATTCATTAAGATAATTAAGCCTTTATTTTCTTCCTCATTTTCTCAGCTAAGTATGTTATGCTATTCTTTTTACAGAAAGAAAACAATACCCATTGCTCCTACTTCTCTTCCTCTAAATATAAATTCATATAATAATATAAATTTGAAGAAAATAATGCATTTGGGTTAAATTTTGAATATATAAAATTTATTTGTCTTTATATTCAAGATTATTCCATGCAGCATTTGAGTCGTTATTCTATGCAGCGTGATGTTTGAGTCATTCGTTAACAAAATAGAATATTTTACATACGAACGAACATAGTCACTCAAAATATTAGGGAATGAAATCAAGAAATCTATTCATTTTTACATGAAACAAAATGTTGTATTTATTAATAAATTATCATATCGAATATTTTAAATAGGGATATATCTGATTATACGATTTAAATGCGTATGGATATCTGTTTAAATAAGCAAATATAAGTGCAACTGAAATCTTTAAATTCGATTTAGCATCTGAAAGATTTTTTTCAATAAAAAAATGATAGTTTTTAGTAATGTTATTATGAGTAGAACAGCATAATTGTCGACTATAAATATTTTTGGATTTTTTTATTATATTAATATACTTAAATACTTAAAATTTATCATATTAAAATACTTAAAATTTATTATATTAAAATAATTAATTGAAATAAATTTTAATATTAATGATCAATTTCTTTGTTATAAAATTGTTATATTAATTTCGCAATATTTTCTTCCACAACACAGAAATTAATGGGGTCTTCCCTGCATACAAACATGTTTTTGAAAAGTTAACCTTAAGACTCATTTTTAAAACCATATTTGTCCGCCTGAGTGCATGTGAACACAATAAATCCTACAGTGAACGAAATAGATAAATGAAAATAAATATGTGGTGTTTAATTTAAAATTTCAGATTTTTATAAATTTTTTAACCGAATATGTCAAAAGGGTAACTGTAAATGTAACTGTTTATTTGTGGTTATCCGATTGGCTAAATCAAAACCATAATGAATTTCAACTACGAAACCTTGTGGTTTATTGTTTGATGTTGTGCCTCGAATTTGTGATGAATTTTTGACAGATATTTAATGGATAATGGGACAGATATTTATGGGTATTTAATGTATTTATTGGATATATTTACTATGCTATAAGAGGGAGCTAAATACATGAGAAGTGACAATGCTTAAACATATGGGAATGATTTTAAAATTGTAAGCCTAGGTATTTTTTTAAAATTTTCTATATAAAACTGCTAATATAAGAGCAAGTGGAAATATGACAGAAATATGGCAATTAATCCATGACATTTAATCTCACTTAAAATGATCAATTTTAAAAAAATGTCATATAGAGTTAAATTGTCCTAAGTTTTTATAAATGATATTAAATTTGTAGAATCAATTTATAGTTCAGAGGAAATTTTAGGAATTAAGTAATGACGTGAGGTAAACAAAATTTTTAAGAAGCATAGAAGAGTTTGCACTAATTGTCTGTAATTTATGCATTGTTAAAACTTAATAAGAGTACTCAAACTTATTTTAAGCGAAATAAGATAAATATTTAAACCTTAATAAGAAGGTGAGGCTTTTAAACATACTATATAAAACAAATTCAGTAAAACGTTCTAGGTAAAAATGTCATGAAAGGATTATTACATCAATAAAATATTATACCAATTTGTAGTATCTAATCATGCAAAACAGAATATATTGTCAGATGACTTCATTCAGAATATGGTTCATTCCCAGAATTCCAGGAAGAAATATAATCATTAAAACAGTATAAATATGAATTTTGTACATCTCAGAAATTATTTAAAAGAGAATTCAGAATCTATAGAATTTTCTCTTATGGTGAGGAGTGAATGATGAGCAACAATCAGTTAACATTCTGAACTTCTTTAACTGAGAAATTAGTTAATGTCACTTTATCATTCTGCTTTCTGAAGATATTTAAAAAGATATAACTTGTTTCAAAATGATATGTTTTATGTTATAAATCAGTAAAATATTTGAAATCATTCAATCAAACTTTCATTCGAAAGTTAACATCTTTCAGGCAGGAAAAAAAATCATATCGTGGAGCTATCAAAGTTTTTTTCGAGATTATCAGTCAAAATATTTGGTTAAAACTTTGAAACTCCTTTTTGTATTCAAAACTACATGCCCAAATATTTTTTCCTTGAGAACTGAGAATTTTACTTTTGGTAAGAAAATACTTTCAGAAAAAGATTATTGATTACGTCTTAGACAAAAATATGAATATCGATGAACAAATTTAAACTTAATCACATTTTCTTTCTTTTGTTGATATTAGATCTGACCAACGTTTTTAAATATGAATGTAGTTATATTTTCTACAATGTTTTGAAAATTAATACAAAATCAATGAAATTTTAAATCTGAGTCACCAGAGTTGGAATGCGAAGTTTTAAAAGAAAAGTAGGCGAGGAAGATTACTTATAATTATATAAACTTTTCTACTCAAGATTAAATGGAATTAGTCAGTTGGCCTACCTATTAAAAATTATATACAAAGCAAAAATTTGAGCATTCAACAAACGAAATTTCACCAATCAACATAATCATCTTCTGGTGTCAATAAACTCACTCGTTTAACCATGGCATCTAACTGCACATTGTTTCATACAGGGATGCAATTACACTGGCTACTCCCCCCTGGCCAAAAAGAGGCTTTCAGATTAAATTTGAATGACCGGATTGCCAAGGCAGCATTGGTGGGAACTAAGATTGATACTTGAGAGCCATTACCGGTCACTGCACAGCACTACCTGTAGGAAGCACGTACCATCATCATTAGGAAGTAGCCAACCCACACCATTTCTGTACTCACCACGATGGTGAGAACCAACCACCAAACCAGAAATTTATCATCCAAATTTCTAAGAGATACATGGATTTAAAGAAAATGCTATAATCAGAGATTCGGAAGATTTCTAAATGAGTTTAGATATTAATAAGAGCTGAATAATATTGGTTACTCGTTTGGCAATAACATATTAGTAAAACTACAAATCGATAGGTGTTTTGAAATATACAAATTAACAAAGAAATTCTCAGAGTCTTACAACAATGAACTCCTGAATTGAAATACTTCTGATATTAAATCATGAGTGACAGAAGTTAAATGTTGAAACAAATTAAAAAAAATGATATAAAACATGACCTTGGATATAGAAAGACGTGCCTTCAAGAATGTGTTGCGCATGCGCACTGTTACTGGATATTTAATGATGACGTCGAGACGACTATGCTCCCTAGTATGCTATTTCTGTTGGGACTTTTATAAAATGCACATTAACAATACGGAATTTGATTTCTATATATTGAACTAATTATGTTCAATACATTTATTTTAATTATTGTTTTATGTTACATAAAACTTACACATATCTTTTAATTGCGATTAGATAATTAGTGACCAGAATTTGGGAGTTCACCTGAAACCTTTATAATGGCATGCTGCTGACATGCAGCTATTATAAGATATCATTTACATAATTAGTTATATGCATGCTTATTAGAAAGAAACCATAATTGGAAATGTATTCTTTATGAATAAGCTTTCACCATTAATAATAGTTTTCAAATGGTTATGGGTAAAAAGAATCTTTTGTAACAGACTGACAAATACTAATCGGAAAACGAGTTAAGTTAGATAGCCTGATAAACACCGAATCTTCTCTAATAAACACTACTTAAAAAAAGAGAATAAATGAAAGAAACAATGCAAAATAAATTCTTCCTCATAAGTTTATCATTTAGAGGTTACCAAGGGAGATATATCCCTTCACTGTCTTATTATGCAAATTTAAGGATTTTCTAGTTTATACCTCTAAAATTTAAATACTTATGCTGAAAGTATTTAATATTAACTGAGAATATTTGCATGAAAAAAAAAGAAAATACAACGCAGATATAAGAAAACAGAAAAATGTCAAAACGTCCAATTGCAAAACAGTGAAGAAGAAGCTGCTATAATATTTTCAACTTCAATATCAGGAAATAATTTAACTCCTCGTGCTTTGTTGAATAATGAAATACTTAACATAAACAACATGAAAAGAAAAATATAATAAATGCAGCTTTTTGAAGGAATAGCAATAATAGTCAAACGCCATTCTTCTAAAGTAGCTGATTGCAACAAAGTCAGAAACAATCAAAATTAGCTGCAATTAAGTAAACTTAAGAAAACCGGCCATCATTGAAATATAAGATACAATTTCATAAACAAATATATATATATATATATAGATCATAAACAAACATAAATCAATGATTAATGCAGTTCTAACAATAGTATCAATATGACAACTTGAATTTTCCGGGCAAAGTTTTTTTTTTAATATTATTATTTATATCTAAAAATGAATGAACATTTCATCATCATTTACAAAATTTGGGCGAAAAAAGCTTGCTGCAAAAAAATCGGAAAACGCTTAAAATCTCTCTAAAAACTTCCGTAATAAGGTATAAAAATTTGATAACAAATTACGTTGTTGTGGCGAATTTGTCTTGGTGATATTTTTGGATATTTAGATACTTATTTGGGAAACGAGAGAGATTTCTAAACTTGTTGAAGTTTGAATTTTAAATTGAAGGGGGATTTGTTTCATTTGATTTCGATTGTTCCACTCATCAGGAAATAAATGGCGAAAAACTGCTGTGGAATTGAATTTTAGAATTATTTAACTTATCGAAGCCTAGTAATTTCTGCGATATTAACAATTCGAGATATTATAGATCTGTTATACATGCTGTATTGTGATTGAATTTTGAGTTACACAAGAATATTTTTCCTCACATTTGAATTTTGTATAATATGACAAATAATATGAGTCTTCATTTCTGCTTCCTTCCTCAAGTGAAAGAAGGTTCACGATTAAATAATATGAACCATGCAGAGCAGACTTGTTTGAAGATATTCCAATTCTCTAAGAAATGAATTAATTAAGAGAGAAAGTATCACTTAGTGCTTATGCAGGGTACTAGAGAGAGGGAATGTTAATCCTCCTGCATAATGTTGATTTGAAAGGCGAAATCTTTGTTTACTGTCAAACATTTTATTCTTCTAAATGTATAATTTCATCTTCTCATAATTTATAATCAGAACTATTATTGTTTATGAATTCTTCTGTATAAATCGCATGACAAAGTTAGCAAAAACATTTTGAATTTTAATATTATTTGAATTACGAAATATATCATATTAGATCTATTTAAGATTTTGTATTATGAAAATATTTATGGATTAAGCGGCTTTTATCTAATGTAATTAGACCTTATATAGATATTTTATATAAATATATAATAATAATAATAATAATTTTATGTATAACCTTACATACTTTTTTGTACGCAAACGCATCTTTGTTTTTGCATACGGCGATATATATATATATATATATATATATATATATATATATATATATATATATATATGTTTATTTTTTTCGTGGAAACGGCCCTAACGCTGTATAGGTGCCTTTCCTAAAAAAATGCGATTTTACACAAGCACATTTTTTATTTTTTATTTAGAACGAACTATTAGAATAAATATACATATATTCAAATTCCGTTTTGGCCTGTGCAGTATAGTGAGCAGAGAAATATGAATTATGCGTATGTGGTGTATCCTCAGTTCGAGCTTTTTTACATTTATTTATATATTTATATTTAATATTTTTATGTTTTAAGTTTATCTTTATAGTAGGTCTTTCCTGAAACAGCCAGTTTTTACACACACACACACACACAAAAACTAACTAACTAAAACTTATAACTTACTGGTAGAGCCCTTTTCTTGGACCTAATTTCACCATGGTAAAAGTGAGTTCGAAAATTTAAGTAATGATAGATAAACTGTAAAATGAATACTATAATATAGCAGTTTATATCGAATAGCATATTAAACTTAATGCATTCATGATTTTTTTTATAACATTCTTATATTGGTACAATTGAAAAATATTCACATGTAATCAGTATATGATTCGTATCTAAATATTTTTCTCGTGAAAACATGATTTTACAAGAAAAAAAAACTGTCGAGGGTAACTCGCTCTTCCAGATATTCAAATATAAAGTATCGGAATAATATCAAATAATATTTGTTGTTTATTTGCAATGGAATTTGTATAAATAAATTTTATTTAATATAATGAAATGTAATGTAATGTGTAATGAAATTTATTTTGTGATAAAATAAATTTTATTACTTAGAAACAAGTAAGTATTTAAAAACGTATGGAAAAATAAACCTAATGATAATATGTTAAATAAACTTAAAACATAATCAAATTCCACCAGTTTCCTGATTTTAAGTTCCAGGAGAGTGCGGAAGATATTAATCATTTCCATCCCTCATATTTTTTTCTTGCCAATTCGTAATTTTTTTCATGGAATAAAAACAAGAAAATAATTTTTTTTTTCGCCTGTTCAAATATGCAGTCGAAATCTAATGATCACAATTGTATTAAACCAACATGCGAAATCAGAAGGGCGGGGGTTTGTATCACGGTGTTCAAGGTAAAAGTTCCATATTTTTTTCAGATGAGAATTAATACGCGAATGCTGCTATACTTTATTAAGGTATATAATAATTGATCTCGAACCTCTCAACACGTCAGTGTTTGACAACATGAAAACGTGCAACCTACAAAGGTTTTGGCAAGAATTATTGGAAACTTCGTGCATACCATTTTACAAAAGGAACGCATATTTGACAACTTTGAAGGCGACATATCTATTTTGAACATATCTCTTTTGCATGCATGGAACTTTTAAATATATGCAGCAACGATCCATTGCAATGAAGCTAAGAAATAAGAATATTTCATTTTGATTAATTCTCTATATATTAGAATTAATGAATTACAGAAATGCGACGAGCATGTTAGACGAAAATTAATGCAATAAATAGATAGCCTTTCTTTATAAAAAGTAGTATTTTATTAAAAGTTGCACATTTTAATTTCAAAGTATTTTAGGTAAATATATATTTCCACGAAATTTCTGAAAGTTCAATGCTATAGAAAAAAAAAATGAATATTGTATTAAGCTTGTCATGTATAATCAAAAAGAAAAAAAGAGATCATTTAAAAAAAGATAAAAATAAGAAGCAAAAAATGATAAAATGAAACATATTATTTTTGTTACTAGTTTAATATTTTTTATGTCGTAGTGTCATTATAAAAGCTGACTTAAGGGATATTTACACATTTTTATCAACATTGAAGAAACCGTATATTCTGTAATCTCATTAAGTTTCTAATAACATTTTTTAGATATAATAAATATTATAATTCATATTTCTTTAATCTGTTAAATACTTTTCGTTTTAATATGTTATTTATATTTTTAGCAATTCTAGAAAATAATTTAAAATATAAATTAAAAGCAAGATAATTTTCTTCTAGAATATCTTGTCTTCCAGATTAGAAGATTGTTTTATTTTAATGTCACCAAAAATGACACAACTAAATTAAATTTTTGCAAACAGTATAACAATATATTTTAATATTCACATAAAATTTTATAACTCTATTTCTTTCTTCTTGAAGCTGATCATGTTTAACTTTTCACAATGTGTGCTTAATATTAAAAACTTATATGTAGGAACATTAAATTTAAGATTATTTTATTTAATAAGGATATTGAAAAAAAAACTTATATGTACTAATATTATGTTTTTACAAAAATATTACTCAAATAACTGAAGGTGGTAATTTTGCTATAAAATCTGCTTATATCTTGAAGTATGGTTTTCTGTGCGTTACTAGCTGAAGTAAGCTTTAGATGAATGCATTCAATTTATGTTTATGCTAACTATAAATAAACTTAATAACAAAATAGTTAATAAAAATTTTAAAATTAATATTTCTGAAGAAAAAGTTTACATGAGTTACTTTCTTCTTTTTTTATTTCGACTAAATTCCTATAAGCAGATAAATAACAACAAATAAAGTAATTATTTAAAAGAGTATAAAAAACAAAACAAAAGCTGCTTATGTTTAAAATTCAAAAAAAGGAAATTTCCTATTTTCTTTTAAATGCATCTATTTAACTAAGTTTCAGATAAATCCTTTTAGAGATTTAATTAAAATACCCCATATTATCATTTTACTTGCGCTCCGTTAACTTCAATAAAGGTTTTTTTTTTTAGGTCGGAAACGTTTTTTAATACATTTTTTTAAAACAAACATGCAAATGAGCATTAAAATTACTCCTTAACCATATTTAAAACTATTTGCTTGCTATTAAAATAAAATATTAAATTTTCTTTATTACCGCTTTTGAAAACTTTTAAGAACACGAAATATTTGCTTCATTAAAACAACGTTCAGCTTTTTTTCTTTACTTCGAAAGAATTAAAAAGTATACATTTCGAATAATTAGTTTCTAAATTCACAATGCATGTTTGAAACACGATGCTTAAGATATTTGAGATGAAATATGCAAATAATGAAAACAATACTTCGGTTTCCATTGTAAATTACAGCTCTAATCTTGTGTATTTATAGTATTTTTGTTATATTTTGTCGTTGATTTGAAATTATGAATTTACTTCATATCATCGCTACGATAATTATTTACTTCATTTATACTGAGCAATGGTAACTAATTAGAAGAAGGATTTTTATTGTCCATTAAAAAAATGCATTGTTTTTTTGCATTTTTTGTTTGCGATTTATATATTTATATCCATATAAAGCATATTACTCATTTTAAAGTAAAATTTGTTGAAGTAAATCCTTTTGGAAATAACTTCAGTAAGAAAGGGAAAAAAAAGTTTTATTTGGGGTTTAAAAAAAACATTGTAACGGCATTAGTAATATAACATTTTTGAGAGGGATTGGTTTATGCAATATAATTTGTTTCATTTGCTGGATATTGGATTTTTATTTCATTTCTGGTGCAGAATATGTTTCGATATATGAAACACAAATGGGTTTAGTAACTCTGCCAATGAAATTTAAACAAAAATCTGTTTTCGTAAATCTGTTTATTTTATTTTTTTCATCAAGGAATACATTAAAATCTTTTTTATTCCATTCCCAATAAAAAATAAGACGCAAGCATTAATTGCACATAAAAAAACGAATTTGACGAGTTGCAATTAGCAAATAAATGCGAATTCTTTTCTATTAAAATAAAAGAAGTCAAAATCGCTAGATTAATCAAGTACATATTCAAGAAAAATACTCTGAGAATATTTAATTTTATAAAGCCAAAGAATAAATAAAAAGGCAACTGTCTGAGGTAGAAAAATATGCTAGCTAAGAAACAAGGAACTAAAATTAAAAAAAACAAACTATTCCAGTTTTTAAAAATCAATTCAAAACTTATTAATAATGTATAACATTCTGTGAACAGCAATTCAATTTGTTGAATTGCTGTTCACAGAAAGAAAATCAAAAGTGGAAAGTGAAAGGAAATATTGATATGCAGGACATTATTTAAAATATATATATATATATATATATATATATATATATATATATATATATATATATATATATATATATATATATATATATATAATTAAACTGAGAAAATTGCATATAGGAAATTGAAATGTTTAATTGAGAATTATTAAAGCAATAGCAACATGGAAAACCTCAAAAATCAAAATTTGCATTTTTTGTAGAAAAATACTTTAGTAATCTGATTGATTAGTACAAAGCATTCTAATGCTGAAAAGAGTAAATATATCGTTCTGACATGAAATTGAATCAAATTAGTATTCACATTGAATTTATATCGGTGAATTAATATTATAATAACGGAAAGATCATTAAAACTTGAATTTATATTTTTATTATATTCGAGATATTAAATAAATTACTTATAAAGTGTAGGAATTTACAATTAGTCTTTATATTTATCATTTTTAATGTTCTTGATGCTCCACTTATATTGCTCTATATCCTTTTTTCTGTAAAGTCTCAAATAAATTTATTTTCGTATTTCCTTATTACTTTCTAATTCCTTTGTTACTCCATGCAATTTACGTATAATTGAATGCATGTATACATACTCTCATAAAACTACGCTTGCAAATTTATCATTTCCATAACAAATAGCACATATGTTTATGTCTCGCCTAAATTGTTTTGCCATGCTACCTATAACAAGGGTACTTTATATTTCCAGAAAATTTTGATAATATTCAGCAAGCATATTTTCGAAATTGTATGTAGCGCTTGTATTGTTTCCTCCATGTGCTTATTCTCTTAAATCAGAAAATTTTATAGCAATCATATTCATCCTTTATATTTATATTCATCCTCATATAAATCTTTTCCAAGAACTAATAAAAATCAGTCAACAATAGATGGATGAAATGCGTTTAATGGTTGTGCCAAGAACGAAAACAAAGTGAATCAATCAGGTTCAATCCTCAACTTTTGATGATATCAAATTAGAATATTCTGAAAGCTTACTTCAGAACTTTAAATAACATTACTATGGTTTATTAAAATTAGTTAGGGATCATATTAGCTTTAATACATTTTATAATTGTACTGAAAAACAAATAAAGAATTATTTTTTTCATATACTGAAAGATATTTACTCATTGTTTTGATGTTGCAGCTTCCATATAAATACATTAATAGAAATATTAAGCAAATGGAATATTTTTTTAAGATGGAGCGATGAAAAGTGCAATCTTTTTGCATACTGCAATTGCATGGAAATTATGTATGCTCATGAATTTTAAACTAACTTTGTATCAGAATTATGTCTTTAATTTTGTTTTTCCTCTAGATTTTCACAGCTAATTTTCCAAACATATTTTAATGTTAGCTAATTTCATTTATAATCAATTTCTTGAAACTCTTAATGAAATTAAATTCATATTATTTTAAAAGTGCATTTACACGCAAAAACTGATGAATTTTAATGAATTCCACCACTTTGTTATTATTTTTGTATCCATTAGCAAGAATTCATTTACATGCTAGTTTTTCAATTATGCAAAATATTGTCTAACCGAAGTGAATAATTAGAAAAGCACTGAAATTTCTTTAAATTTTTAATATGTCACCCAACTGGTGTATCAACAATTTTACAGATCCAGTTTAATGTTATAAAAATATTATTTGTACTTTTATCTAATGAATAGATTCAAAAAAAAATTGTAATATAGTGCAAAGTGTTGAGTAAAGTGTTTCTTTCTGTTACAGAATAAACATGGTTTCAACTTAGCAGTATATGTAACAAAAGCAGAAAAAATAATCATTTATTCCTGCTGTCGAGTGTTCTAATAGGAATGCAAATAAAAACTGAAAAAAATACACAATAAGGTGGCAAAGAAACTAATAATCTACGCTAAATTCCTGAAGCAGCATTCCTCAGAGTCCTTATTGTCGTATAAAAGTGCAGAGTCTGTCGGATGCACAAGCTGTTCACAATTCTTGAGACAAGCAGTTTTATTTTCTAAGTTTATTTGTCCTGAGTCATAGAATGAGGCAAGATGAGATCAATCAATGTATAACCAAACAGATTGTCCTAGAAATTTGGTGACCACTTATCTAAATGGGACCTCAAAATAAAGAAGCTACGTCTGGAAATGTTGCTCTTACACAACTGCTGGGCACATTTACCTTATGTTAAAAAATAAATGAAGGATACTAATTCCATGTTTCTCAGATATTCTTATTCTAAAAGGCAACGAAACAAATGCAAAAGAAGTTAAATAATAGCTTTTAATAATAATAGCATAATAATAGCTTTTCAGTAATTCTGAAAAATAAATACTGCAAGCAAATCAAGTACTGAGATGAAAATCATTTCTAAAAATCAAGAAATTAGAATACAGACCATTTAACATATTCTGTGCATTTACTCCTAATAACTATATTTACTTAATTTCAGCAATCTGATAAAATAACATATTTTCAAGCAAAGATTTATTCCTTCATGAATAAAAAATTAAATTTGGTAAAAGAAAATAATGCCCTCGAGGCAGTAAAATCCGTTCTTTCAAAAAAAATCATTTTTCTAATTTTGAGACATTGTAAATGCAATGTCTTCAGAAGGAAATAAAAAAATCACGAAAATAAAACTCGATACCTAAACATTGATGTTCAGTAGCATTTCGTATAAAAAAAGGAACAGCCCATTCATTAGTTCACGATAAATTCATAAAGTGTAAATGCTTTTAGCTCTTATTACATAATTCTTTTTTAGGTTGGAAGAATAAATAAAGGTCATTCTTTTTTTATTAAATATTCAGGCAAGTTACTTGACATATTTTCTTTCATGAAAGAAGAAAGAAGTAAAAAATTTCTTCCCTTTTAAATTAAAAGAGCAGAGATTCATGGCAGTTTTGAAAAATCTCATACATCATCTTTATGACATTTATCGCTCAAATGGAGGTATATTAATCAATATCAACAACATTACATATAATCGTGATTTATTGGAATTAGCCATCCTGAATGTTTTAAGACTACGTTGTTTATCTTAGATAATGCTATTTTTAAACAATAATAAATATTAATAAGTAATATATAAAATTTCTGAAAATGCATACTACAAAATGTTTCGAAATATATGTCAGAATGCTTCAAACTTCATATGTCTTTCTATGGTGCACGATAAATAAAGAACAGAATAATTATTTACTTTGAAACTTGAAGCAAACTTATAAGCTTGACTATTAAGTATGCAATAGAAGTTTATATATATATATATATATATATATATATATATATATATATATATATATATATATATATATATCATTGAAACAGTTAAAATATTTTTATGCATTTGATGTGAATTCTTTTGCCTTCTTTTAATATATTTTATACATTATAGTGGAGGCCGGGATAGCCTGGTTGGTAGAGCGTCGAATTCGCGTCCCTTAGGTTGCGAGTTCGAACCCCGCCGGCCGAAGATTCCCCGCGTGCTTGGTGGCTGACGCGCGTTAAATCTGTCGTGGTCACAAAGTCCTCCATGTCGAGAGTAATACCGCTGGGGGTTCTGGATCAGGGGTGATCGTTCTCTGATTCAGGTCTAAATTACGATCTGTGGTTGAGTGAATGAAGTCCGCCCCGTAAAAAGGGTTGTGAAGTGTGTGTAGCTAAGTCGTACTCTTGGCCCTTGATGGTGCTACTATAGAAACAAAAGGCGCTCCCCCTCAGGCCTAAATCGGCTGTCATCGACAGCGGGCTTGTCCATGGCAAGTGCCATAAGAAACAACAACATACATTATAGTAATATTTTAACTTCTTTCAAATGTGAAGAAACTCCTAATTCATAAATTTTAAAATAACTTATAAATGATGAAGAAATATACATATCATAAGCTGCAGCAAATTATTATCTATGGAATTCTTTTAATTATTCGAAACTAGCAGCCTTTGAGGATTGGCTGATTTTCCAGAATTTTGGGCTGTAATTATATTCAATCAAATTTTTTTTGTAATAATTTAATATTTAATTGCTCAAGAAAATATGTTTTAAGCATGAAATCGCTACATACATTAAATATGTTCTATTTTAATTACCTTATGGCTGTTCTCTACATTATGCACATAACTATTATTATATATATAACTATTATAATACATATAATTATTATTATACATATTATTATGCATTATGTGTATAAACTATTCTAATAAACTCATTCCTCATAATGCTATTAAAAATGTAATTTTTCGGATAATCTATCTTCCAAAATACACAATTTTATCTTCACATTTTTAAAATTTTTCATGCAAACTATACAGATATTAAACATATTACTTCTTTCTTAACTTGTAACAACAGAAGAAAATAGCATTTTTGAATAAACTATTCTAATAAACTCATTCCTCATAATGCTATTAAAAATGTAATTTTTCGGATAATCTATCTTCCAAAATACACAATTTTATCTTCACATTTTTAAAATTTTTCATGCAAACTATACAGATATTAAACATATTACTTCTTTCTTAACTTGTAACAACAGAAGAAAATAGCATTTTTGAATAAACTATTCTAATAAACTCATTCCTCATAATGCTATTAAAAATGTAATTTTTCGGATAATCTATCTTCCAAAATACACAATTTTATCTTCACATTTTTAAAATTTTTCATGCAAACTATACAGATATTAAACATATTACTTCTTTCTTAACTTGTAACAACAGAAGAAAATAGCATTTTTGAATAAACTATTCTAATAAACTCATTCCTCATAATGCTATTAAAAATGTAATTTTTCGGATAATCTATCTTCCAAAATACACAATTTTATCTTCACATTTTAAAAAATTTTCATGCAAACTATACAGATATTAAACATAATACTTCTTTCTTAACTTGTAACAACAGAAGAAAATAGCATTTTTGAATATTTGTTGAAACATTGAAAGCAGTTTGAACTACAGTTTAGCAATTAAATGTATCATTAAAAAGAAAGCAAAAAAAAAAAAAAATCGAAACAAATGTTGAAATTTGATAAATATTTGAACAACAATTAAAATAAAACTAATAAAAAAATATTTTTTTTTAAATTTTAGAAAACTATAAAAATTATTTTTGTACAATACTTTTGGATGTTACTATAGAAGACCACAAAAATCGCTTGATTTTCAATTAATTAAATTTTTGAAAAATTTACACATTTTCACCTAAAATACCTTTGTTGGCCAAACTTGGTAACTCTATGCCAAAATTTTTGGTCTGCAGAGCGCCAACACACTCAGACAGACATTTTCTTTATTATTAATAAGCATCAAAATTTACCTTATCCTTTACATATATTTGTACTTTGATGCATATTCCTTGAAATGTGAAGCTGTGTTTTATAGCATGATACAACTATAAGCGTAATAAATATTAAAAATTACCGTAGTACATTTAGACCTACAAAGATAACATTTTTAGAAAAATTGTCATTTTCATATACGAAGAGATTTATAGCTCTAGTCAAACGATCTAGTTTGGACAGCGTCAACACAAACATACATAATACATCTATATTATTGATAGAGATTTTCAAAATTTCAGAAATCTCTTTGATTATTTTTTTTTCAACTTTTCGCTGAAAACTATCAAATTTCAGAGATTTTTTGAATTTTAAGAAATAGAGTTTTAAATATTAAATATTGCGTTTAATTATAGAATGAAATTTTTCTACCTACTACAAATAGAGCCTAGAAATATGTAGTAAATATAGAGTAAAAAAACGTTAGAAAACTTATACAATATAAGCAAAGAAACAGAAGACATTTGATATTAAAAAAATTCGGTATTAAACACATAAAATAAATAAGACTTTCTCATGAAAACGCTACATTTGTGAATTTATATACATGCACGCACTCACACACACACACTGTTAGTTTCATTGTTTTTTTATTAAATTGCACCATATAATATTGCTTTTATAGAATTAAATACATTTTTATACTGGAAAGTTTTATTAACTATAAAAATTACAGTAATTTAAAAAGGTATATTTTTATGAACATTTATATTAATAAAAACTTAAACGATAATTTTAGTGAAGAACTGTAATAAAGACAGAAAGAGTCAGATCCTGCAACAATTTCGTAAATTATATATATATAGATATATAAAACAAAAATAATCGAAAAATATAATGGTAAAGAATAGACACTTTTATGACTGAAAAAAGTATCGAGTTTCCAGAAACACAAAATTTTGTATTAAAGAGTGTTGTGAAAACTTCTCCACCTTGAATAAAACATCAAAAGTCCACCCACATTCCATAGAGGCACGCAACTTTCAGGTTCGTTGCCTTTAAAATGCACCTTTTTACGACACTTCCTCGGGACCCCATAAAATTTGGCAAAATTCCGAAATCATTTTTAGTACCCGTGACTGTGACTTCCGACGCGAATGAAAGATTTTTATGACGTCACAAAATCAAGCGACACACACTTCTTTGCATTGGTAGGTGAAGAAAAATAGAGTGTGGTTTAAGCTGCGAGATTAAACCGAATTACAAAATTCCTTTAAAATGGTAATTTTATGCTTTTGGCGATTTGTTTCAGAACATTTCTTCTCTTTTTTTCAAGAATGAAAAAAAAAAAATACTATTTTGTTTTTATCATATTTTAGTAGCTTTATATAAAATTATCATTTTTCAGGATCTTTAATTCAAACAACTTAAATATTAAGTTTTCATCATAAAATCCTGTTTTACATGTTTCACATTTTTAGTTCACAAAAGAAGAGAAATTAAGAAATGTCAAGTGATTTTATAAAGCATTTTATTAAAAGTTATAGAATTCCAACATAAAATAATTTCGAAGGAGAAAACATTATCCTTTTTAATTCATTCATTCTTTAAAAGTTGCTATATATTTTTTCATTCATATTAAAAATAATATTATTTATAATTTAGCTTTACTCAATTAACGATGTTTGATTAAGGTTAATAATGAGCATTTATGATTAAATATGCATTTTTTAAACAATGACTTGTTCCTTTTGTAATAAAATTTATCTAAAATTTCTTCATTGTGTTTGAAATATTTTTTCTGAAATTTTTAATGTCCGTTGTTTACACATTTTGCAAAAGCTTATTTACTTGTTAAATAATGATAAATAATCACGTGATATTACTGTTATGTTTTTTCAACGTGATTATACACTTCAAAATTTTAAAACTTGGTCATTTTTTTTCCTAGTAGAACTAAAAATCATTAACCAAACATATAAAATCATATTTTTTTTTTTAAATCATGGAGAAAAAAGAGAAATAAAAAAATGGGGATATTTTGTTGTTATCATAAATTATAAAATTAAATCATAAAAGATTCAAATAATTCTAAGACATGAGAGAAAATACATCTTTTTTTTTTATAGCCGAATGTTAATACATATTTGCAGTTACATTTTATGCACTTGGATAGAATGTAAGTGGATATTTATTTGAGATTTTGTAAACATGCAACAAAAAATTACTTCAAATTAACAAAATATCAAAATAAAATTGCTTCAAAAATTCCTTCGATCGAAATACAAATGATAATTTTTATTCATTTTGAATATCGAGAAAAATAGGGCATAAATAAATAGAATAAATAAATAGCAATCGCTACTTATTGTTCATTGCTGTCAGCCGTGTTTTATTTTGTTTTGGAAGTTAAAAAATACTGAAAACTAAATTGAGATAAAAGTATTTTTGCTTCTTATAAATAATGTAAGCAAGTATAGTTGTTTCAACATGATTGTTATCATTAACTTTCATTTCTAAAAGATAACTTGCAATTAGAAAATAAAAGTCATTTCTGAAATCGATAAAACCTTCTTTTTCATTCTAAAATAACAGCATATACAGCGCTTATAAAGATACAGTCATGTATACTTTGACTTCAGATATTCTTAATTACAATAATAGGACAGATTTTTTAATAACTCAAATATCTTTTTTTTTTACGTTTTCAATTAATTTTAAATTATTTTTTTGATATTTTTGTCTTATTTTTAACAATTTAATAAGAATATGTTTATTAAAATAGCAAAGAAATTCCTTTTAAAGTTCAGAGCAATTTTTGCACTGAAACATATCTAAAAAAAAAAGAAAGGAAGAAAGTTATTTTTTGCATTAACAATCAATTGATGCAAAATTAGAGATGACTGTTGCTATTTCAAATATTATTCTATGAAATGAATCAATGAAGATAGACATTTGTTCAAACTCGAGGCGTGAAATGCCTTTTTTTCCTCAAAAGCAAACATTATTGAAAAGTTGATTTTAGCTATAATGTTCCCATAATATTTGATTCTGCATTGATTTCTTTTACGATTTCCGATATGTAAAGATGATTCTTAAGCAATTAATTATTTTATATGCGTAAGTTTCATCTATTTTTTGTAATGAATTCAGACTCACTTTCAGACTTAACTTAATGTATGGATTGCATTTCTTTTTTTAGTGAGATCTATATTAATGTTTGCATTTCTGTATTGCGTTTTTCAAATAAAAAATAACTCTCCCCTACACTATCTGATGGAAAGGAAAAATTGCAAATGATTTTTATTTTATTCATAATAATAATATTAAATTTCCAAAATATTTCTCCTAAATTTTCTCTTTTTCATATTTCTTTCACACCTGGAGATAGTAAGCTCTCTTTAGGAGGGCAGAGTTACAATTTCAAATGCTGATTCCACCAAGATATGAATTCGAGATTGGTGCTTGTCAAATAAAACAAATGTACAATCAAGCCACTTTCATTTATAAATTGAAAAAAAATGAAAATAATAAAAGCATTTATCTTCGCCATTCTGTCATATGATTGATCTCCAAATTAATGAACTTAACTTAGAAATAAATAACTAATATAAATAGACAAAGGATGCCACTGTTAAATAATGATCAATCTAACTGTTCTTTACATTGCGCGAAAAATACAATTAAATATTTTGTCTCCATATTTGAAACACAAAGAAATTCACAAAGTGATTTCATAATGCAGTTAAATCTAAAAATTCATCATACCATCTCAAAAGCCACCTCTTAAAGAATATTCAATAAAGAGAAAAAGTGGTGATATTTCATGGCAAAGTTTATGATTGCAAGTATCACTTTTCCGCTAATTGAAATTCTGAGCTGGAGGACTTCGTTACAGAGTTTCAAAAAGAAAAAAAAAAAGATACCATCAGCATGTCAGGGCGAACATATCTCACAAAATCCTTACGTTGTTGCAGACAACGTTTTCCCATTTCGGATCACCATGTCATTGGGTCTAAACTGAGCCCCTTCCTTGCATATTCTCTGACAAGTCGCCTGACGTCACAAATAATTGCAATTACAGTAACAATGCAGGTTGACAGCAAGAACGAGTTCTTGGGGCTACAACATGGTCGTTTCCTATTCGTAAAAGTGGGAGGGTGGACTTGTCAAAACGGCGGAACTGTTAACTTAATTAAAAACGGGAAATGACTAATGGTTATTACATGGCAATTACGATATGGTTTTGGGTCCGCAGCTGTCGAGTGTAATTAATTTAATCCTTCTCCTGATTCCAAATGATTTTTAACCTTCTGTCCATGATTAAATTCCAGGAAGACGATAGGAAGGACTATTCGGGAATTTTAATTAATACATTTTTATTATTCAGTCATGTTGACAAAATGGAGAAAAAGTTGAAAGTCATAAGTTATAGCCATTGATTTACAAAGTCCAGCCAGTTTCTCATTCAGATATCGTTTTCTCGGACTTGAAAAAAAAAAACACTTTTATTCAAATCTTATTTGTTTAACAGGAATTAATACGTCATCCAACAAATTAATTTGGGTATAATTTTTTGTACATTTTACTTTTTCTATTAGATATTGTTTTAGAGAACGGCATTAATGCTTTTTCTTTCTTTCTTTCTTTCTTTCTTTTTTTTTTTTTGTACTCTGATTATTTGAGTTTTTTATCAATTTCAGTGATATCAAGATAATTTGAATTCCATTGAAGAATCAGAATTTTTATGCACCATTAAAAGTATGAAGAACCTCCAATGGCATTGATTATTAGCATTATTTGTTAATAGAACAATAACGATTCTTTCTAACGATACAAATGGCCAAAATTTACACTGTTCGAATTATCATAAAGATAAATATCAAATTAAATTATTATAAACATTACATATAATAAATAAATATCATAAAAATCAAATAATAAAGAAAATAAATTTTTAAAAAATTAAAAAATCAAATTAAATTTTTTAAGCAATAATCAAGTATATTTAAATAAAAAATTTTACGAAGTTCAGTTACTTCTAAAATGAGCTAACATATTTGATATCAATGTCAATGTTTTTTTTTTCTTGATTTAAATATTTCGCTATGTATTAAATTTTTATTTGTAAATTAATTCAAAAAAATTTGTTTTTTTTTAATATTCATTTTGTTAACATTATCAGCTTTCAAAAGAGAGTTAAATATTTTGTTATTAAAATGTTATAAATTTGGAAGAAATATTCTTCTGACGACATTACATTTGAATGCAAATTTATTTACTGATAAGATATTTAACACATTGAAAATCTGGAAAAGAAAATGATTAAATATCCGTGTCTCTGGGGAGAAAATGTAAATTTAAAAGGAAAAGAAAAACACACAATCTAACATTTTTATTTTCATTAGAGAAATAATTATTTTCTGAAGTCTTAGTATTCTGCAATACTAAACGTACGCAATTCCGATAGAAACAAAATATATGTTTGTATGAAAAGACTGAAGCATTCAAACGTAAGAAATAGTGTTGGAAATATTTAAAAAAGCTTCCCTTGTGCATTTAATTATACATAACACAAATAAATCTTTCAAAAATGAATTTTTTTTTTGTACTTTTAGCACAAAACATTGTGAATATTCACAAATATATTTATTGCTACATATATTAAATATCTCAAATTTTAGATACTTCTTTTCACCAAATTAGGAACTTCAGTCATTACGGTAAATCTTTGTTTATTAACAGCTTAATATTAAAGGATAACATGCTATCATGAAATGAAATCTTAATGAAAAACATTATCATTAAAATTAAGGAAATGAAGTTTCCATTTATTACATAGAAGCGAGTGTAAAATAAGTAGCAATAACAATCTATCGTTTTTCACAGCAAATCCCAATAGTTACACCTATTTATAAACTAAATCTGAAATGATAACTTATAATCGATTACAAGTATCTCTTTGTGACAGATGTATTAACGAGATTGATATTTATAAGATTCTCGCTCCTCAATCGAGTTAAGGAGTAGAATTCTTTTGTTATTCAATAACATCCATAAAAGTTAAACATTATTTTCGAAGCAATGAACATTCACAATTAAACACGATTTTTATAACCCTTTTATTGCTTTTTCTGAAAGCATTGATTCAAAGCCAAAGCATCCTAATGGGGTTAATGATAGAAAAACAGGAGAAAAAAAAGCAGTTAGCTTTATTGAATGATCACGAAAGACGGATGAGTTCAGGATCGATTTTCACCAAAGCAGAGGTCGAAGAAAATGAAGCGAAATCCTTGAATAAATCAAGTTTTTTTTTTGTTTTCAGCCTAGCAATTAAGATTAGAGGTGCGCAATGGTATAAAAAATAACTCACTCAGAAATTCACAGTTAAAGTAATTATATTATTGTTATTCAAAGCTCTTTAGCTACAGTTAAACTTTTTATCTCATTACAAATATCTTGTTAGATGCAGCGAAATTTCATTTCAAAATGTATCGTTTTGTTTAATAAATTTTGATGTCTTAGTGGCAAGTAGTTTATAAACTATTTTGTATTGGGTCATAAATAATAAACTAAATAAAATTTACAAATGTTCAAATGTTATGAGATTGCATTATTTGGTGAAACGTGTAATTGTTGAATGTGAAATTAAAATTAAGGTTAAAATGTATTAATTGTTCAAATGTGCGTACAATATATATATATTAAATTCTAAGTAAAGAATGCTTACAAATACGTAAACACAAAATATTTGAATTATTTTCTTACTTTTTTATATGATAGATAAGAAGCGTTTTTTTTTCTTTCTTGAAGGTATTAATGAAAAAGAGGACAATATTACGAGTGTGAATATCAACTTAGACTTATCTGACATTATTAGAATTTGCAATGTTTCCATCCTTGGGAGTGCTCTTTGTAACGACTAAGGGAATAACCCCCCCCATAAATAATCATATCCTTTCTCCTTTAAATATTCATATCATTTCTCCTTTAAATAACCATATCCTTTCTACTTTAAATAACCATGTCCTATATACTTTAAATAACCATGTCTTTTATACTTTAAATAACCATGTCTGTTCTACTTTAAATAATCATATGTGTAAATGGTATCATTTTGTCCATAACAAATTCTTTTCCTGATTCTCTATCCTATCTCAAATTATGAATTCCTTGTAAATTTTCTTTTCTTAATCTAAAATTAAAAAAAGAAAAATAAATAACCTTTGAAATACCTAAGGTCACTTTAAAACCTTGAAATAAAAATGAATTAACTGAAGAATGATAAATAAGTCTTGAAAAAAAAATAATATCACCATTTATCTCCTACGATACAGATAATTCATTTTACTCGGCAATAAAAATTGAATTTTTTGAAATATTTTATTTACTACAAATGCTCAGAGCTAAATCTTAATGAAATATTTTTTAGAATAAATTTTAAATTTACATCCATATTATTCATAAAATTAGTTTCTATATTTGATATAAATACATAGAGATATATCATATACAAAACAGAATAAGAACTATATTCATTTTCAAGTGCATCAATTTTCTCTTGAAACTAATCTATAAATTTACAATATAAAATTTATTTAATTAAAGATTTAGCATATCAGCAATATATCATATACACAATTAATTAATGTTTATCCAAAATTTTGCAATAGGAAATTCTAGAATTTAACACAGCATTTATCACACCCAATATTGAGAGTTCATTAAATTGATTACACGAAGTTTAATCTGTTTAAACACCATATTTTATGCATTATCCGATGTATATCAAATTCCCTTATTATCTGAAGTCCAATACAGCACCATGTAACGTGAACATTTATTTTATATTTTGTATTTGATTCAACGTATATTTTCATTTTAGCAAAATTTATCTTTTTGATCTTAAATAAAGAAATGCTTTTTAATTTAGGCTTTATATGTCAGTGATCTATTTTCTCATGTTGAGTATTTGTTTTCAAAACTTTAGGCAATCAAGATTTATATTTAAATTTTATTTTACCACTGCATAGAATTATAATTTCTTTTTTTATGAAACCTCTAATTATTTTTAATTAAAATAACTCGTGCCAGGAAAATATGATAATTTGACTTTTTTTTTTTTTTTTGATCGTGTGACTTTTTTAAACCAAATTTTTGCGCAGTAGCTTCTGAAGGAAAAGAACCTTGAGCACCCGATGACAGAAGTCTGACTTCTAGCTCGAATGAAGATAGCACACACACACTCGCTTGCATAACCCCTTTTCACATAGGGGGGGGGGCTCATTCACGCACCTCACAGAGAGAACACAAAAGACGCGCTACCCCTAGGCCAGGACGCCGCCGATACTTTGAATTGGAGAAGTAATATCGCAATTGAAGAAATATAGCTGAAATAAGGCATTGTTTGCTGATTGCAATATTTTCACAATCCTTTCAACATGCTAATACCAGGCAGTGTATTTTCATACATCTATGAGCCTCTAATTCCTCCTCAAATCATTGAAAACAAATTAGTTAAATAAGGCTCTAATATTCCATACATTCAAATGACCATTTTTAAAATTGTATAATTTAGGAGCCCAATTAAAATAATTTGGTTTTAATATCAAACTATTTAGCAGAATCATGGACATAAAATATCTATACGATTTATCTGAAATCAAATTGCACCCATATTTCTGACTAATCAGCTGGTCGCCTGAGGCGACTAGCATATAAATACAATTCGTCTCGGAGAAATAACATATCATCCTCACTTAGAAAATCCCGAAATATCTATAAAATAATTTCATACTGTTGTTTTTCATGCACTTCGAAAACTCTATGATCGCATAAACCCTAACAGAACAGCAGGTTAAATTATCATTATTCGTCGAAATGAAACCCAAATAAAAATAAACTGATAATTCATAATAAGCAACTTACTAAATCAAAATAATTTCATATTATTTAAAACCATAAGCAATCTTTAAATGCCTAGTGGTATCAAAATGTTCTTCCATGAACCACTACGAAAAAGCATCACAATATTTTAAAAATGCTCAATTTACAGAAAGGAAAACGACGCGAAGTCACGACGAGCCATTTCGCTGCGGGTGATTAGATGTTAGACGACACGCGTCCAAATGTTTGCAATATAACTCTAACCACACATGAAATTTATAAGTTTAGTTCACTTATATTGAATTCCGTTTTGAAGTATCTCTAAAACTACTTTAGGATGGTTCTAGATATTTTGAATAGTTGTTTCATGATTCCCACTCAGTTAATTCCATACTTCACCAGTTGAAGAACATTTGATACTGGATGGCAAACTTAATGTGAACCAACACACGGATCTATGGCATAGTTGGGGATTTTAAGTACTTTCCATGAAACTTCAAGACCAACTCTTCTGAAATTACCAAAATTTAATTGCTACTTTATTAAGCTAATTGACTTATTACAATATAATAATTAATTTTGTGACGAAACTTGTTCGATCTTGCCGCGGACTGGATGGCTTCGTAGTAGATTGCTATGAACTGAAAGAGACAGTTCGAATATGTCTGCAGGTAAGTTGCCTAAAAATTGTTTTGTTACTGATTTACATTCTGTTATTTCTCGTTTGTTCTAGAGTGTTCATATAATTTCTCTATTTTTCTAAATCTGGAAGATTCGAGTCATATTGTGTTGTGGATAAAAACAGATGTAAGGCGTAGTCCCTTTGAATAAAGTTCTAACATTTTGAGATTAGCGAGCGTTTTCTTTGATTTTAGTTAACACACATTTTATCTGCTGTAACTTCATCAACTTCATCTTTTTATATTAGTGTTTAATGCCCTTTTATCTAAGTTTAAAAAGTAAGCTAAAATAATATGCTTCATCAATGCTCCACTGAATGTGCTTCATTCTTTCGTTACTTCATAAACCGCAAAAAAATGAGTGCGTGCCATCTGGAAATCAACTTTTGTTAGAACCCATTACCATTCGGAAAGCATTTCTATGCTCCAGTGAGAAGATATGATTTCTGAGTTGGAGTTTTAAAAATAGCTCCTATCTGCATTCGAGTGTAGCCCAGAGCCACCAATCCGTTTTGTGTTCTTCAACGGCAAAATAGTTAAACTGTTTCATAAAAATGAACGATTTCTTTCTACCAGACAAATAACAGCTGGGGGGGGGGAGGAGAAAGATGTCAAAATTGCTCACTGACTCCGTCGACAACTCGTAACGGGCGTTGTCTGTTTTTCGACCCGAATAACCTTCTAGAGAGGTTATTTACGTCAATTTGGCCGAGGCGGCAGAGAGAAAAGGGGGATTTATGCTCGACTTTTATGTCAGTTCTGGTGAGTTTGAAAGAAATACTCCCTTCCGTGAAAGGTTGGGTGTCATATCTGTGCAAATGTTACTTCAGAGTTCTTTCCCAGTTTCTTTCTTTTTTATTATTTCTCAAAAGCCCATTGTGCAGTCATCTGAGTTGAATGTGATCGATCCGTTCTTTTTATTATGCGAAGTTTTGAATGCGGACGCAATGAAAGGAGTAATGTTGGAATGTTTTTGGAAAAGAATGTAATGAAGCATTTCATATAAACGAGGTGGGACCATGGACTTTGATAATACAAGAACATGTGCTGTATATGTTTTTTTTTTTTTTAAATACGGTAGGGAAAATATATAATCGTAACAGAACCTAATTTAGTTTACAAGCCTAGAATGATATGATATAATAAGTAAAGACTTAAAGATATGAAGACCTAAATATTTAAAGTTGATTTCAGCTGGTACGTATATTCTGATACTCATTTTTTTTTTTTTTTTTGCTTTCAAACAGTGGAATAGAAATTTTAATTAATAAAAAAATAAACAATTATCACAATAGTAAATATTTTGTAATAATAATTATGTTACATATTATTTGAATTCAGAAAAATGATTAATACTTTGTCATACGCAACCTCTGACAATTCTCGAACCATTGGGGGAGTACTTGGTAGATTTAAATTAAACTAGATCCATATACACAAAGGATTCATTATGGAATTGGATTTCGAACATGATATCTGAGACGACAAAATTCAGATTTTTTCCTTTGTCATATACGAAGTAGAGAGGAATTACTATCATCATTAAAAAATTCGAAAGAAATATTGACGAATCTCCACGTTGGAGGCCTCCCTGAGGTCGAAAAACACATTTTTGGAAAATGTCCGTCTGTCAACATGTGACGAAGATAGTTCAAACCCGCGTTCAGCTAGACGGTTAAAATTTGGTATATAGTTATTACATCAAATTTGTAGAATTTTAATCAAATTTTGAGTAAAATCTATTTAGGGGATGTATATCTGTTTTGTTGTTCGAATATAAGTTAATACAATTACTTCAAAACGAAGAGAGCTAGATAGGTAAGATTCAGTACACAGATTTAACATCCATAATATAGACAACTTTCAAAGTTTTAGAAAAAAACCTATAAAGAGTTAACCCTTTTCCAATCTGCACTTTCAGAAACACGTTAAAGCGATAATTAAAAAACGCAATGATATAAATGTATTAAATATAGTTATGTGAGTTTGTGACTACAAATGCAGTTTCGTATCAAATCTTTTCTTCAATCACTTGGTAAAAACGTGTCTTAAACACAAATTCTGTTTTCAGATACTATTAATCGCATGACAGGTATTTATCACCAAAAACACTCGCCAAGGATGATAGTTCCAGTAAAAATGCTAAATTCACACCAAAAGTTAATATTTCGTGACTATTATACGCCATGCAAGGAAATACTAGAAAATTTTGTGGAGATAACTCCCTCTACACTTGTACATTTTGTACCTTTTCGCCGTGATGAAAAAATGCATGAGAAATTTTCATACTATACAAGCAGCTTAGTCAAAACTAAGTTATGATCCACTTTTAAGATTTAAAAAGAATGTTTCTGAATTCTCAGTCTTGATTTGACGACGAGCACAATTCTCCATACAAATTCTTTCTCTAAGCTTCTACATCAAATTATTGGGAATAAGTTTAACCATGACCTATTATTTTCACAATATCCCTTCATATTCCATTTAGCAGTAACGAAATTGGAAGAGAGGGAAAGGAAACCATGATATTCAAGTTCCGAAACTAAAATTTTGCCACCATATCAAGTAAATATAAAGTTTATTAAATGCAATCGAAAATAGAATAAGTTCTAAGAAATTAATGAATTCAATTTATTTTTCAGTAATGCTTTGAAATAATTGTTTATAATAAATGTTTTATAAATAATCATTTTAATGTGTCGTTGCAAAATAATTTTAATACATTAACGATGTTTATTGTTACTTCAGGGACAATAATTGAAACGCAAAATAATTTATCAACAATTCTTGCCATATTTTATAATTGTATTGCTTAATTGTGCAAATGCTTAATGAACATTATTTATCTCTTCAAGATAACTTAAAGCTAGTAGCAAGGAACTGTCCATGGAATGGTTGCGTGGCTGGAAATCCCATGTTATATAAGATTAGTGATCATTTGTTTCGGCCCTTTCTCCCGTCTTTTTTACTTCTGCTTTTTTGCCGCTCTGCGTCTTCTTGTATCATGCCTGCCGAGAGAGACTAAAACGAAATTAAAAATACAACGTTTCGTCTATGTCTTCTGACCAGCATTCTGCTTCAATCAATCAATATATATATATATATATATATATATATATATATATATATATATATATATAGAACTACGTTGCACAGAATTTCTTTTATCTATTTCATTTCCATTTATTTGCATAATTACATCAATCTGTTTCAAACAAAAGCAAAAATAGTACTAATACAAAATCATTTACATCGCAGTTTAGTGTTAATATCCACCTTCAAACTGCCATTTCTTAATATTTTGCATCATTAATTCAGGAGCAAAAAAAATACAAGTTTAATCTATGGCATATATCCGAGGATAATGATGTTATTGACTGCTCAAGTAATCACCAGTATTTGGTGTAGATAATCAATCTGTGTCAAAAAAAGTCATTTAGACATTCGGTTGGAATCTAAAGAAACATGAAACATATTGCAATGCTTTCAACAAAAATGTAAGTTCTTCTAAAAAGAAGAAACGAAAGAGAAACTTTTCCATAAAGAGGAAAGCAAAATTGAACTTGCGAACTGTTTACTTAAATAAGATAGCTTACACTTGAACTCAAATCGATTGATGTTATTTTATCACTTTCTAAGTCAATAGAGAAATGCTTCCAATTATACTTTAATTTGTTTGAAACGAGCTTCATTTGAACTAATGTCAGATTCTAAGAATTCTCAAATCTTTATCTCTTTGAAATATCATGTTTTCTCTTTCTTGCTCATTACTGCTTGTTTAAATGAAATCAATTAAGATTAAAAGAATAATCCATAGTTCATGTTTCAGTCAAAACAGGAGCGTCTACTGCATATACAATCCATTAAACTGAGAATTTAATTAAAAGCTCAAGAATAAAATTTTATTTTATAAGTTAAAAGATTGTTATATTCCCTGTTGAGGGAATTAATCCTCTTGTTTATTCATTTGAGCTTGTTTGTTGAAAGTGAAGATGGAAGAAAAATAAAATTTTAGATATTTTCAAAATAAAGTAATAAAAGGATATTTCTTAGAATACAAAAATATTTATATTTTAAGAAATAAATAAAGATTTAATGATTGATTAAACAGAATAGAGCACAAATATTTTATTTTGAAAATGTAAGATGCAGTTTTATTTAATTGCTTGTTTGAAATACCATTTTGTTTCACAATATTTTAAATAAAATACATCTGTTTGCATTTAAAAATATGTAATAATAAAAGTATAAAGATAATGAATTCCTTAATATTATCAATTTTTTTAAGTTTATTCTTCTTTAAATATGTTTTTCTGCATTTTATTTACTCTGAAAAATCGATACATATCTTAATGAATAACAACTTTTCATTTTAATTTCTTGCAAATGAAATAAATGTTTGTAGACAAAAAAAAACTTATTTATTCTTCCCAGAACGGTCAGCAAATGGAAAAAGTTCAAATTAATCGATGTTTTTGTGTAATTTTGTATGCATAGCAAATATTTTTTTTAGTTATATTTTGAAAATTTTATTTTATTTTTTATTTTTTTTGAAAAATTGAGTTTTTTTTTTTCAAACGTATTCAAATTCTTAAAAAAATTAAACAAATCATCAAAATTATTCAGTTTCTAAAAAACTAATAAAGACTTATTATTTTTCCCAAACAGTTGTTCAAACTAAAATAATATGTAATTCCATTTTGTGATTTACCCTGATGAAAAAATTGTTTGATTGAAAGGGATGTAGTACGCTCGGGAATTTGAATTAATTACATATAACAGGTATACTGTCAACTGACAGGTATGTTACATTAAATATAAATATTTTGTTTACAAAAATGGACTTAAAAAAAGATAGATTTTCTCTTTCAGATATTAACATAGAGGCAAAAATGTCATTACTGTTAAATGCTGCATACAATACACAAGAAATCATTTCATCTTCCTTTCTGTTAATATGTATTTTTTTTCTATATATTCTTTATTTAATTTTTCATTTGCATCATTATGTCAAAGAATATGAGATAATTATTTAGCACGAAAAAAGTATTAAGAAACTAGACCTTTATTTTGCTGGCAATTCTTAGAGAAAACAGCATTAAAATGAAGTATGCCAATAGAATATTAAAATGACAAAAAAATTAAAATATTTAATTATCAATTACAGTAATAAATTCATAATATATTTACTCGAGTAATAAAAGATATTTAATTATACGTAAGAAAAAAATATTTAATTATATAAAATTGCATCAAATTATATAGCAAAGACATGCATGCATTCAATAACAAAAACAAATGTATGAGGTATTAGAAAATTATCTATCATTTAATGCACATATTTCAACCCTATAATCAATGTATGACAAAGCATGATAATCTACATACATTTTCTCCTTCATCTAATTTTTTTATTAAAAAAAAAATCTCTAAAACTTCATTTATTAAAGAATAACACGAAGACCTAAATGTCCTAACAAGAGAAACAACCATTACGGTTATCTAATTTGTCTATAATGAAAAGCACAAACTGGAATTAGGAGCACATGATGTCGCGCCGCCCGAAGGTTTCCAGGCTTTGTAAAATAACTCAATTTTCGACATGAAAACTTATACGAAGTAACTTTTGGTACTCTTTCTCTCTGGAGTATAATTAATTTGCTAAATTATGAGTGGAGCGGTAAATTGTCCATTACAAGTAAAGTAGAGAAAAAGAACATCATTAGGACGTGCGGAGGTCAAAGGTAATTCAATTTGCTTCTTCTCGTATTTAAAGTTGCATGGGAAAATTGACTCGCGTAAAAAGGGAAAGAAATTAGTTCGTTTATTCTGTATTGATATATGTTGCTGGTAATAAATATGTAAACAAGTAGCTAACAGTATATTGATTACAATGTTGTTTACTTGACTCAGCAGCTAAATTTATAAACAAATGTATGTAATTGAATGAATAAAATAAATATTTTAAATATTTAGCTTCCAGTATCCTTTTCTTTGTTATTCTCCGAAATGTGATTTTTAATAAACCTATTATAAATATTATCATATTATATATTTCTTTTCTGCTTCATGTTTCTAGTTTTTTAATGTAGTATTCTCAAGGTACGGTGGTGATCGAAACAGAAGGATCTGAGACAGTATTTGTAGGAAAAATTAATGTGTATGCAATATTAATATTACTCTGATTGATGATTTGTCTTGATGATTTTCTTTTATTTTATTCAACATTACAAGGGCCGCTACTTATATGACCCCGTCTGGTTCCGAAACGCAAAGTAATCAAATATATCAGAAACTGCGTGCATTCTGTAATGCTTTCAAAACATACGGCTTCGGAACTGGAAAGTTTCAGATTCAAGACCCGATTCCACCGAGATCAGAACCGTCGTGTAAACGGGCCCAGTGCATGTTATATCCGTCAATGTCAAACGTCCTCCCATTGGTGAGGTGTGAAAGTTTGGAGAGGGGATGCCAGTTCAGGTGTCATCCTCGTCATCTTAACTCTGTTCAAAATTTCGAAGGAAGTCCCAAAATAGCTCTAGCGTTAAATTAAAACGGAACGTTAATATAACTAAACTAAACTAGCTTTCAAAACCTAACATTCAGCTTTTGCTATTAGTAAAGTTATATTTTAAATGAGTCTGATATTCTACCCTATACTTTTCCTGGAAATATAGTGGAATAAAAACAGTAATATAGTAATTGTAAAAGAATTAAAAAGCTAGAATTATTATGTATATGTTAATAAGTCAATTCAACCAACTGACTCTCCGACCCGCTACGAAGGCACACGGATTTAAACCATAAGGATGAATGAACTGACCACCGCAACAGCAACACTGCCGGGAACTGTTTTTGAGTTCTAAGGGCCGACACCGGCCATGGTACAACACTCCCCAAAGGAAGTACGTCACGTCATCGATGGGAGGAATCAGATCCCCCACCTATTTGTGTACCCTCCAGGGTGGCGTGATCCAACCACCATGCCGGAAGCATCTTATCCTCATTTCGAGGAGCTCCCCCGGGGGCTTTGTATATGCTAATAAAAATTCCATATAATTATTAAAATTCTAGAAACATGCAAATAGATTTAAAAAAAATTAGAAATCAAGAATTTTGTGCTCAAAAGTGTCCTGAATAGTTTTTGAAACAAACAAATGAAATGAAATCAATTGTTTTGTGATATATCCAACAAAACTAACCTTTAATTTAATTCTGTTGTTTTGAATTTTAATGAACGCATTGTGAATAAGACTGTAATAGCTGATTTTTGCCAGATATATATATATATATATATATATATATATATATATATATATATATATATATATATATATATATATATATATATATATATATATATATATATATATATATATATATATATATATATATATATATATATATTTCAGATTCAAATTTTTATTTCGAATGAATATTAAATTATTATAAACAATTCTTGATCACTGCAAAGTTTTTTCTCCGGCTTTAATATTTTTCAAGGATTTAGGCTGCTATGATATGGTTTGTTATTTTTTTTTTTTTTTGTCATTTATTATAAGATTTTTTTATATGTTTCTTTGACAAAGTTTCATAGTTTTTGACAGATTTTAGTTGAAAGTTATAAACAAATATGGTAACGTCATCAATCATCCACAGCATTTTTGAACAAAGCTTGTCAAAGAGAGAAAAGCAACACAAAAAAAAAATATCTTGCTCTCTGCTTGCTTTTCGCTCCAAAAAGTGAAAATGTTTATGAGAAACCCCCGATGCTGAAATTTACAAAAAAATACAATTTGTAAATACTTATTCATTATATCTTGTAAAATTTTTAATATGAGTGCAATAAAATGAATTTAGGAGGTAAAGTTTAAATTGATTCGTGGCAATAAAGTGTTGATAGAACAATAAAAATTGCTGCTGCTAGCTAGTTAAGGAATGTTCGAAATATATATTTTTTTCGGGGTTTAAAAAGGAACTTTTCCAATTTAAGTTTCTTTTTTTTTTTCAAAAAGCTTAAAGTAACGTCATCTCTTTAATAATAGAGAACATACTACGACTAAGAAATTTTATTTCAAGTTATTGCAATATGACAATATGTTAGGCATTAAGTACCTGAAAACATCATTTACGATTCATAAGGAAGTGATAAGTGTTCGTTTATCTTATAATGAAATTAAAAAAAAACTATAATATTTTATTAAAAAGACTGTGAATTTAAAATCCCAGAAATTTATAACATTTTACTTGTATTTATTAGCTTTTACTAGCTTTTATCTATTATAATATCTTGAAAATCAAATTTATGATATATAGAGAAAACTAAAAAAGTACTAATCCACATTATTAAATAGTAAAATTATCCAAAAATATTATAAGATGCTAAATAGAATTCTATTTACCTATGGGATTTGACAAGATCTGCAGAAATTCACGGAACAGATGATTTCACTTTTTAATCCTAAGCAAACGGGTATAATTTAATCTGAATCGATCAGTTATACATTAATATTAACCATGGTGTGAAATAAATATTAAAAAAATGATGGGAGGAAACAAATTAAAAATGCTTATTAAGTAAATACAATTAAGTATTAAAAGCAAACTAGTTAAGTTCAAACATATTTGTTTGTGCTAGAACACATTTGTGTGAAAACATGCAAGTTGCAATTCATGAAAGTAAATTTTATAAAGAAAAGTAGAGCGAAATTGAGTTTAACTCCTAAGGGAGGGGTGTCACGAGTGCTAATCAACTGAGGAAGAGCTTTGCTGCCTATATTTATTTGCTTTTTCACACCTGGTAACATAACTGGTAGCGAAACATTTTTTTGAAGTGTTCAAATAAAAAATATCTTGAGCATCCTCTATATTATGTACTCCTACGTGTTCATTTTTCAGATATGATTTTAATTTAAACAAAATATCCCAAAACATGCTGATCATTGAAATTGATATATAATTTGCATCTTTAACGATTTATACCGTTTTAATTCAGTAAACCTAAAACATTACGTAGAAAAGTGGATGCAACTTAAAATCAGCAGTAGACTAATAACTAGACTTAAAATAAGCAGTAGACTTGTAAACAGTCAGTAGACTAATGTATTTATATAAAATATAAAGTATCATTGTCAAAATATAAATGAACAATTTATTTTTTTACAAATGATTTGATTCTGAAATATTAATATACTCTCATTGGTAAGCATTTCAATTCTAGTACTTTTCTTAAAAATGTGCAAAATTGCACTTTTATAAAGCATATTTGCTATTTCAAGTTCTGATCATAGAAAAAATACATAAATATTATTAAATTAAAATTATAAAAATATTTACAAAGCCGAAAGATGAAAGAATTATAATTATTTGTCCTTTGAAATTTCCAACATATAGTCTGAGGTTTAACTAAAACTACATTCTTAAACTTAAATGTTCACATATCTAGAAAAGTTTTGTTTAGTTGAAAGCCTCAAATGCTCACTGCTTTTTTGTTTCTTAAAAAAATTGAAAGTTTTTTTTTTTTGAAAGATTAAAGTACAAATGTTTTTTTCTCCCATGCTTGAAAATATATCTTGACCCTAGAATTGGGAGTTAGGATGGATGAGCTCATTTCAGCACCTGTCGACAAAATTAGTTCATATCCCGTCTTAGATATCCGACCAAGGTTCAAAATTTCGAGTTTTATCTCCAAATAGATCTCACGTTGTTTCGAAACGGGATAAAAAATCGAAAAAAAATATTTAAATAGAATTTTAATGTAAAATAAACGTGAAACATAATAAAATTGTTTATGTGTCAGGTGTTGTGAGAAAATATTTCTTTCATCTGTGTGAAAATTTCTGCTTCCTACATTTTTCTGTTTCGCATTTACTTTGTGCATATTACTCATTCTCTATTATTCTGTATCCCTTTGCTATGTCAAATGTATAGAATATAGAAATGTATAGAAACAATATTTCTTTCATCTGTTTAAAAATTTCTGCTTCCTATATTTTTCTGTTTCGCATTTACTTTGCGCATATTACTCATTCTCTATTATTCTGTATCCCTTTGCTATGTCAAATGTATAGAATGTAGAAATGTATAGAAACAATATTTCTTTCATCTGTTTAAAAATTTCTGCTTCTTATATTTTTCTGTTCGCATTTACTTTGTGCATATTACTCATTCTCTATTATTCTGTATCCCTTTGCTATGTCAAATGTATAGAATATAGAAATGTATAGAAACAATATTTCTTCCATCTGTTTAAAAATTTCTGCTTCCTATATTTTTCTTTTCGCATTTACTTTGTGTATATTACTCATTCTCTATTATTCTGTATCGCTTTGCTATGTCAAATGTATAGAATATAGAAATGTATAGAAACAATATTTCTTTCATCTGTTTAAAAATTTCTGCTTCCTATATTTTTCTGTTTCGCATTTACTTTGCGCATATTACTCATTCTCTATTATTCTGTATCCCTTTGCTATGTCAAATGTATAGAATACTATTTAAATTTTTGCGTAAGTTTTGCTCAACATTATTTAAAATAGCATTTAAGATATTACGATATGAATTTTCCTTTAGAAATATTTTATGACGCTTCTGAGGACGTAGTTAATCATGAACATTACAGACAAAAACCAGCATGCACAAAACTGAAATAATACTGGTAAATTATTAAAGCAGTAGAGTATATTTTTATCAGCTTTTTTCTCAAAATAGAAAATCTAAAAGAATATAAGGAGATGATTTTTCTATGTTTAGGGAGCGAATAATGGTAGGATATATCTCCTTATCAACATTTTCTCTATTTTTAAACTTCCTTTACAACTGTCATTCCCTTTCTCTGTTTTGGACTTTAAATTCCTAACTAATGCAAGCTGATTGTTTGATTCTCCAACATGAAGCACAAACGTCACCGTACTGTATGCTCCAATTCCTTTTACAACGCCGTCGCCGGGAAAACTTACAATTTAAACCATCTGATACAGCATATTTATGTCGACTAATGCAGAATATAAAAATAAAACTGTTTCTCCATCGCATTCTTTTCCGCACTGTAAACTTTCTATCGGGGCACATCAAAGCCCAACCTTCAACGTTACGATAGATTTAATATCACACACACCGAGTCATACATGCGCACCAGAATGCTTGTCAGAAATTGTGCCGTTACATAACATTCCAGCTCAGTGCATCAAATAAATACAGTCCCTAACTAAAAGAGAAAAAAGCGAGGCAGCAGAAAAAATATGCACGGGGCTGGAGGTATATCTTGGGCGTTTATCAGGCCAAGACAGAAGAAAAGAAATTCTGTACCTCACGAACTTAATATAATGGTTCTTGCAACATGTCTTGCAAGACCAAGTATTAAATTCCTTGACGTGGTTTTTCGTTTTCGAGGAGACTGGGTTCCTAATGTTGGGGAAATGTCATTAATCTTTCCTGCCGACAATCTGGCAACAAGTTGGCACTTGCCACTGCAGGCGTTTTCTCAGAGACAGCCGCTTTTCACCACTTAAATTAAGGTCTATTACTTTTGAAGAAACAAATTTAAACTGGTGATAGTTGTATCTCTGGAGAGAAAAATTTTAATTCAAATTTTCTTTTAGAATTTTCTATCAAACGTTGGAGTTTTCTGGTAGTAGGAAGGATCATGAGATAGGGTATTTGTTCTTAATTTTTTAAAGTAAGAAAAATGTATATTTTATATTTTTTTAAATACATTTTCTCTATTTTTAGAGAAGGACTATTATTAATTTAAAATGATGCAAAACACTTTGTGTGAGAAATACATTTTACATTTTTTAAATGATAAATACTGTAAGTCAAATGATAAATACTGTGGAGTCATTGATATGAACGAAGCTAAAAGTTTGCGTAACAAGAAATAAGAGCTTTACCAAGAGTAATATCTAGCTGTAAGTACAATAATTTTTCTTGAAAATTTCTTAGCCAATCATAGCGTAAAGAGAAATCATTCCTTTAGTTAAATTGAAAAAAAATAACAATGATGTAATGTCGTCTAATAACAAATATAATTTTTAATAATTTCATGAGAAAATAATCTTTAAGTGTCCAATTATATGAGCAACTGAAATCTACGAAATTATCTTCTTAAATATAAAATAATCATGGTTTTATAATTTATTTTTCAAATATCCGAAAAGCTAAGTCATTTATTTCAAATTATCATGCAAAATTGTAATATTTGCTCAAAATGTCTTTATGTTTTCTTTCGTTGCATTTACAAATTTTTAATGTGTATGTTTTATGGGAGTCAGATAACATATTGCCAAATATCAAATTGCATTATTCATAGAAATTATGAAAATCTGACATTTCTTTACCACGCTGAGTAATATTAACTTTTATCCAACTATTAAACTACCGTTGCATATTTCTACAGCAATTACACATCACTACATATTAAAATGTGTACAGTTTGTTTCACCAAAGTGTGTTTGCTCTTTTAAGAGGTTTCACGTCCTTATTTTTATTCAAATATGTTCATTCAAAATATTTTCATGCTTAATGAAAATATTTTGAATGAACAGATTTCATGCTTAATGTTATATTATTATTATCATTTTGCTTATTCTATTTAACCATTTCATTGTTATTATTTCGATGTTGCAGCTTTTTAAAGTCATAATACTTTATGTTTCACTATATTTTATTGGGCGTAGTTTTCCCATAACAGAACCATTAAAAATTTTATATTACATTTTCTTTGTGGATAAATCGTAGAATCGTGGTAGCCTGGTAGCAACGTCTCTGCTTCGGAACTGCAGAGTTTCAGGTCGAGGCCCAATTTTACCGAAGATCCCTCGTAAGCGGGGCTTGGTACACGTTAAATCCGTGGGAATCAAGCTTCCACCTTTTGGTGTGGTGTGAAATTTTGGTGAGGGGGTATCAGCCCAGGTATCTTCCTCGTCATCTGATTGCGTTTTAAAATTATGAGGTCTGTCTGAAAATATCCCTAGTGGGGTTTTAAAACTTGACGTTAATATAACTGAACTAAACTATGGATAAATCGCCAAGATTAAGCCTAGAGTTCCTACGCTGAAAGCATTACAAAATACTTTAATTGAAAATAAATTAAATAAATCTTTTAATTGAAATTTTTTGAAATTTGTTTTTCTTAGATTTTTTTCATTGAAATCCTAGTTAAAAATGAATACGAATCATTTCTTTATATTATTTCTAAACTATATGATAATCATTATAATTTATTTTTATCTTCCTTTCCAGCGGCAAATCAATACCACTCCCTAATTATCCTAGAAGAATGGAAACATTGTGAAAAAGAATTAAGATCATCTGAATCGAATCTATCTCGGCTCCAGCATACGGAATTATCCAACCGTTCCTTTTCCGTACGAGAATGTAAATAAACTAAAAGGCATTAATTATGACAAAAAAAAATATAACTAATTCATTTGTTTCCGAGTAGTCGTCGGGAATGTTAATGATTCTGTACATCTCGTCTTCGATACGATTGTGTAAATGACTTCTAATGACAGCTGATTAAGAAATTAGCATGGAATGAACATTGTTATAATTAAATTGAGTGCAAAAATAAATTTGATAATTAATGAGAATAATGGTTTCATGGAATTCCATGCTTCTTTTGTTCAAATATCATATGTGATTTGTAATACTAACTGAAACTAATTAAATATAACATCAACAAACATTTCATGTGATATTTTGTAAAACATAAATCATTTTTAGGAAAAGATGTGATCTCAAATTAATTCTTTTTGCCTTACTTTTAATAATTATTTAATGAACAGTTACGCAAATTTATTTCAATATTCATGGAAAATATTTATAGTTGCAATATTTAAGTAATTTCTATAAAAGTGTGATCATGAGAGCTTTATTAATATAACTAACTGGATTTAAAGTATTTCTGAAAGTAAATATATAAAATTGAAAATTAATTCAACAATATTTGAAATATTTTCATTTAAATATTTACTAACTTTTGCTATTGAATGTGTATCAATAGTATCTATAATATACAAATTATAAAAATTTGGGTTCAGAATGTATTATAAAAAACTTATATGTATTAATACAAATAGTTTCGCGCCATCGAAGAATGTCTGCTGTATTTAAAATTAGAAGAATTTGAAATTTATACTTTTTAAATATATTTACCAACAAATGCTTTAAGAAATATAGTGTTGACGTACAATATATTTCCTGGCAATATAACGGGCCGTGGTGACCTGGTGCTAAGCTCTAGACTTCTGAATCATAGGGTTTCAGATTCGAGACCTGATTCCACTGAAGAACCGTCGTATAAATGGGTCTGAGGGACACTAAATGTCCTCCCTCTGGTGTGGTGTGGTGTGAAAATTTGGAGATTGCTCCGGTATCGCCCTCGTCATTTAACCGCGGTTCAAAATTACGAGTCAAAAATGTCCTATCATGTCCCAAAATAGCCCTAGTGTCGCTTTAAAACGGGACGTTAATATACCTACGGATTCGACAGACATTTAGACTTCTCTGGTATTCATATGAAATGTCATCACATATTGTTTTAAATTTTACTGAAGAAATAGCATCAGAATATTGATATAAAGTTTTTATGTCAAAATATTTATATTCAAATATTTAAATTCAATAGTTATTATTAAAGTCATTTGCCAATATCCTCCATAAAAATTATTTAATGCAGTTACCAATAGCTGAATCCTACAATCTGAGAGATAATAAGGTTTAACTATTTGAAAGAACTAAAATAATATTAAATTGTAGGACCAACTTCAACGATAGCCTAATTTGTCACGACCTGAAATAACTGAGCCGTCATTATTCAACTTCTTTCTTGACCATCGATCTCAGCTGTCTGGTTGTTATTTATAAGAAGCATTGAGCTTTTTTCTATTCAGCTACTGCTGAGAAATACTAGCCATTAGTAAGAAATATTAAATATAGATAAGATAGAAGTAATTGAAAAGAAATATATAAATAAATACATGAAAAATAAATATCAGAAATTAGAAACTTAATAGCGTTTTTTTTAAAAAATATTCAATGATTTCTAAGATACATATACCGAAGAAAACGGAAATCTCAAAATGAAAATGTCTTATTTAAACCCGACTTTCTTTTCTCTTCTGTCAAGTAGCAATTCATTTTGAAGAAATACGACTGATTTAAATCTGATCTCTGATTTTTCATAACCTTACATACTCATCAGAAATATTTCCTAGCAGAATTTCTATTAACAGTGTCAAAAACAAGATGAGAGTTTTTAAATTAATGTTGAATTTCAACAGATGAAGAAATTTGAGATCTACTTTACTCCTTACTTAAATCTTTCAAAATCTTAAAAAGAAAAGGAAAGAAAAAAAATCAGCAAATGAAGAATCGAGATGAATTGCAGTCCGATTTCTCGTTAAAAAGAAGTCAATCGTTTGGGAGAAAAATCGTTGCCAGATCCAGCACCTAATCCATGCGTATTTTTTTTCTACGCCTGGAGAGCGAGAAAACACGCGCTTTTCCCAGCGCAGGCGGTATCTCATTAATCTTAGACGCTGCAATCTGGCAGCAGCAAAGCAGAAGGTTTATAGTTCTTTTACTACTAGTATCAGAAAGAGCACTTCACTAAGATAGATGATTACAACAGAAACATCTGACTGTTACAGAGATCTGTGGATAATCTATGGCTCGTCATTTCTCTTAAGAACTACAAGAATGCACTGCCATCCCACTGCATCAGATATTTATGAAGTCTATAGAATCTTTTCAATGGTATATTCCAAAGAAGAAAAAAATCTGATCTGAATTATATTACTTGAATACATTATGTCAAGTAATATAGTGGAGATGTTACAATATTTTAAATATAATTCTATAAATAACGATTTTGGGATCAAACTGTGTAATGATTTCAGATTTTAAGAGAAATTGAATATTTTAAAAGTTTTACACATGTTCTTTGACATCTAAAATTCATTAGAGTTTCTGTAAACATAACTACCAAATCTTAGAAGCATTGTTTATCCCCCCCCCGCACCCCTGGACCCAACACCAATTCAAACCAAGATAAGAGATCGGGGATAGAAGGGTTTCGTATCTTCTGAGGGTAAATACCCCTGATCTCCCGAAGGCAGAAGTCTGACTTCATCTCATATGAAGATGACACACACTCGCTTGCACAACCACTTTTTACACAACCCCTTTTCACACACCTCACAGATAGAACACAGAGTAAGGAACAACAAGTACCCGAACCAGAACACGAACACGAACCCGTTAACCAACGGGAACCCAAATTACGGGGAAAACGCGCTACCCCTAGGCCAAGACGTCAGCTCCTTAGAAGTATTATGCGACAAATCCATGATGGCATTCTTAAACTCCTTAATATTTGTGAGTAAAAATATTTTCATGTTTCCTTATTCTTTAATACTTTACGACAATGTAATTAGCTACATCTTTTCTGACTAGTCATCTTGTTTCCCTTAAGATGGGGAAGTGGGGGGGAGGGAGTCATCACGTGCACGAGAAATAAACCAGCTCAGAACGTCGTAATGTTGATATTAATATTTTGTCCACATCTTCCATCATAGGAGTGTTTTATTTAATGTCGATAATAGTCATTTTGTAACTTATCACAGAACCCATGTTATCATCGCTGTGGCTAAGTCATAACAGACCTAGGGTGCCGAAATAGGATGGAACTTCGTTTTCTGAATACGAGTCATTTTCAATTAGGCTTTTAAGTATTTAGCTAGAAAATATTCAGTTTTCTTTATGGGTGGTTCATATGCAGTAGCGATGGATTTATTTTCTTTTGCATAGAACACGTAAATCATTAGGATTTTATACTTCTCAAGAAGTTGATTCTCTGCCCCCTTATCACTCTTCAAATAAATTTACTTCTCTGTCCTAATGTACCGTTTTAGAAGATAGCTGCAGTTTTAATGAAATAATTTTAAAATATATAATGTTAAGGGAATTCTTAAAGGGAGATAATATTACAGTGTATAGATAAGAAAGTAGAAAGTACTTCCTATTTTCTTGATTGTAATTCGCGTTGCAAGGTCACTTCCATGTTTTCCTCAGGAAATGTAATAAAATTTATATTACTCTAAATACTGTAAACGTTAATAAAATGTAAATAATCTTAATAAGTATAATTAATAGCGGTTTGAAGGATCGTTATTTATAATAAAGCTATGTATAATAAACAAGAGCTTAATTTCTTCATTATTTCCCTTTTTTTTGACATATAACGTTAAAAAAAACGTTTGAGTAACCGTGATTAAGTATCATTAGAATCACTTAAATATAACAAGTATTAAGTATAGTTAAAATTTTACATATCTGAAAACAATTACTCAAAAGTCCTGTTCATGTTAGAATCAAAATAATGGCTGAATTTCGATTCAACAGGAATTAATTTCCGAACAAGAAATATAATTATGCTAATTAACCACCAAATTAAATTTTTTTCGATATAATGCATAATTTATACTCTATAAACAGTATAAATTTGGTTTTCATAAAATATTTTATAGACTTGCTAAAGAAACTCATCTCACATTTGATTGAAGGATTTACATTATTTATTATTTAGTAGCAAAATCATGTATGTTTTATTTTTTCTTGCTCTTGTTTTGCTCATGAAATTTTGTAATGTATATTTGTTTACAATTAAAAAAAAAAAAGAAAAGGATAAAGAAAATACCAAGTTTCAAGGTCTTACCACTTGATGTTTCTGGAAAGTTTATTTATAGGAAATAAACAACCAATGTTATGAAGAATTATGCTAACACTCGCAACTAAGCATATTTTGTTACTGAATGACTGCTTATAATTTTGAAATCCCCCTAAAGCAATAGTGGAATTTTTCGCAGAAGCAGATTGCCATTTAACAAGACCCTCAATGTATGTTTCTTTCTGAAAGTACTATTTATTTCATGGTTCTCAAAAACATTCTGTTGGGACAGGTATATGAAATGCAGAGTGCAAAGGAAATTTGTACAAGGAACAAATCATTTGTGGGAGATTATAGGGAATACTATGGAAGATAACTGGTAATATACGCGACGGAACAGCATGGCACCTAGGTTAAGCATTCAGATAAAATTATGAATGTCATATTTCTTGCTCCAATATTTTTCTAAATAAGAAATCCTCATGGAAGAATTATTCTTTTTTCTTTGCATATACTACAAAGCTGAAAAACTGATTTTTTACCTTCAATCAGGATCGCTCTTTTTTTGTGGTTTAATGTAAAAATGATGAATATTTTTTCAGAAATTTATTTCGAATAATGCTAATAATATTTATCTTTTGCATATCTAATGTATATTTATGTATATATCATTAGTTTAACTGAGTGCTTCATTTTTAATCAAAATTAATATGTTGCACAATTTTATTTTATATATCTGTTTTTAAAATTTTATAATTAAAATAGTCATTGAACTTTTTATAAATACCCCACACTTATCCATCACTGCATATTTTATTGAAAGCATTTCCACATAATCTTCTGCAATCTAACTAATAAAAATATTTACGGAAAATATTTTGGTAATATAACTAATAATTAAAATATTTACGGAAAATATTTTGGTAATATAACTAATAATTAAAATATTTACGGAAATATGCCTTCTATAATTGTTTTATAATTTACTCATTTTACATTATTATGACCGTAAATGGCATTTTAAGAAGAAAAACATGAAAACTACGTCTTTCAAAACTTATTTTCACCAGATTTTTGTTTGTAATGTATTCAGTTTGCCATCGGGAAATCTTAAGGATGGAAATCATACAAAGGGAATTGATAATAGTTAATATTATGTCATAATATTTTTTTAAATATAATACATTTCATATAAAAAATAGAAATTGCTAAATGAGGAATTAAAATATTTAAGTAGATTCTCAAACATTCCGACAACAACCAAATATTGCAATATTGAAACAAATGCCATGAAAAAAAACCCGACATCACCTATGAGTTCCACAAGTTTAACTAATAGTTTATTTAAATTCCTTTTTGATTTATTTTTTTTTAATTCAAAAGAATTTAACAATACAGAAAACAATAATATTACAAACCATCGTATACTCATATTTACGTATAATTCAATGTTGGTTACATCATTCCTAAAATAAGCTGTAGTAAATTATAATATAATTCCATATAATAATTTTATTAATTTGACAAGTAATTGATTTGATATGTATGATAATTAAATGATATAAATACATTTAAACATTCTTTATTTTATATGAGAGAAAAAATTAAAGTATTAAAAAAGAAGAAATTAACTTCAGCAGTTATTGAAACACAGACATTGCTTTAAGTAGTTGATTAACGAGTAATAAAAGGATCTGAAACCAATTCAAATTGATAAGCATTGATCCCAAAAAAACAGTACCAATTCTTCCTAAGCTGCGCACAAGTGCGCAGTATTAACTCCTTAATGTTTGTTTGTTTTTTATCTCCAACGCTGATATAAGTAATTTTGTAACAAAAAATTCCATAACTTTTCAGATTGCGATACTTTATTTGAAGATTACAGAAATAAGAAGTAAAGAAGGAATATACCGGCGAAAACTGATCCTCTTTCAGATTCTGCTACTGATCCCATTTTATCGCAGATCTCAAAAAGAAAAGAAAATTACTAACAAGAGTAGAAAGATAGAAAAAAAAGGAAGCGAACTATCGAATTTCTTTTTGCACATACGTTCGGATTTCCACAGCGTAAGCGATGCAACCTCCCTATTTTGGATTCAGGAAAAAAATAGTATGCGTCACATCTTTCAGACGAAATTTGCAAATTTGATAAAGCAAGATACTTCCTTTATGTGCAAAAATAGAATAAATCTCTTTACAAAATAAAATATTTCATGTAAAATTTGTTTTCTCCCTCTTTTTTTTTCTACTTTACTTTAAACATGAAATTGACTGATAGTCAAAAATGTATTCCTTTGGTGGTTGATACTTGCTTAGTTAAAAGAAAAATTTTGATAGTAAAAAGGATAATGAAATGAAAGTAATTTATATCCCTTTCTAGATTTTTTCAGCAAACAGAATATTTGTACTGAACAATAGACAAACTTAATTGCAATTAAAAACATTTTTCTAGTTGAACTACATATGCCGTTACTAAAACGTACAAATTTTAATTGCTATTTGTGTTTTTTTCCCCGTTGCTTCAGGCGTTTTTCACTGATGTTATAAATTTATTCACAAGTTTATTGAAGATATATGTGGCCTGATTTGGCACGGAAGAAATAATTTTTTAAAAGAATATATAGGCAAAATTTTCAAGCGAGATAGCTAATAATGAAATAAGAATAAATATAAAGGAAGGCACATGTTATTAATTAATAGGGTTTACTTAAAATAATGAAAGCATAATTTTATAAAAAATTGCTACTATTTGCGATGAGAAAGGTTTTACACTTATTTGAAGTTGAAAGTATTTAATTATTTCAGACCATTCCTAAACTCGAAATTATGTTTCAATAGTTTTTACTATAAGGCGTTCTTGGATTTGATGAGCACAGGAATTGGGAGGAATTTCTACATAAAGAATCATAGTGAGGATGTGAAATTCTCAACTCTTCTAATCGATAAGTCAAGAAATTTGAGATTCCGTCATTCTCAATCAAACTATCCCTACATTGCTTGATTCATAATCGCTGTCAAAGTGTTACAAGAAATTCAACATGTATGTTTCAAGAAATTCTGATGACTGTGATTATTTTGCCTTATTTATTTCAGATCAAAAAGTCTAACACTTTTATACGAAACAAATTACACAATTTTAAACTAATTACATAATCCTAAACTGATTACATAATTCTAAACTGATTACATAATCCTAAACTGATTATATAATCCTAAACTGATAAAATAAAATCGATTATCTGCATTTATACAAGCAGTTTTAAGATTGCAGATAAATAAGGAAATATTTGTAAGATTATCTGTCTCATTATTATTCATAAAATGTGTGTAATTATTAACGATGTCTAAGATTTTTGAATGTTGATTTTTGAAAAAAATATTTAATGAATTTCATCGTGCGCTATTTTATTACAAAAGTGTAATGTGTATGAATTACATATATTTAAAAGAAATGTAATATTAGTTACATGAACTTATTAAACTTCTCCATATCCTTTAAATAATATTTTGATTTATATAAATTCCATTTAAGAAAGAATGAGATCATTAATTGACGATTTTCTTTTTCATTTGCAAATTATAAGTAAAAAAAGATAGTAAACCCAGAATCCATATAATAAGTCCCTATGATAAACAGAGCCATCTGTCACCTCAAAAACTTTCTAATTTCTACAGGAGGAGATAGGTGTAAAAAAAGTATTTATCAAGTGTAAAAAAGAAAAAAAAAATATTAAACTTTCCATAATGGAGTTGGACAAAACGATTACCAATAGCAATGAGATTGATGAGACTCGAAGCAGCAAAGCATGGTCTAACATATATTAAGGAAAACGGGAGACCTATACATTTCAAGCTACAATTGGCATCTTACTATTATATCGTGCACAGATTCACTAAAATTTTCGTATATTACGCTTTGCACGTATTCCCCAAAGACAAAATTTATGTATATCAAATATCTAGAACAAACCTTTATAAGCTATAAATAGGACCCAGATAGTCCACCAGTTCTGATATTAAAGAATAATATATATTGTTGCAAAATTTTTTTCTTCTACAAAATACCGTCGATCAATCGTAATAACGTAACGCATTTAATTGCTATAGTTCAGCAGCTTGCTTGCTGTCTAATCCTCCAGTTTCTTTACATGTCGGCGACTCCGACGACTCGCTCACACCCGACTTCTGACGATACACACCCCTTCAGGTTTAGAGTGCGCGTCTTTTATAGTTCCGGAAGGCGGGGCTAGAATCCTCGGACCAATCAGGGCATATCTGAGTGTATTTTGGTTCCTACTGGATGGCTCGTGAAACTTCTCGAACTTTCTAGTATGATCCATTTAGTCGCCAAATTCGTCGCCAAATGGTCGTTAAGTTCAGCACGCACAGGACAGATCTTACAAAGCTTTTAACGGTTTTTCCCAGGATGACTCTATTCGGTCCGGGTAGCAAAATTACAGATTTGTAACAATATAAACATAAATAATTTTTAAAGCAGAGTCATGACCGAAAACAGAGAAGATGTCACATTGAATTTTTAACTTCGTTTTATTTCCATCCCGGGAGGCACAAGCCATGGGCAAGCAGAGCGGACAAGGCACGTTCGCTCACAGCGCGCCTCAAAAGCAGAAGAAGATAAAGCAGAAGGAAGAGAGGAAAAAAAAATAATTTTCGCAGTTTTTATACACAATGAGATTTTGATAGGGATTTCTCCACACGCTTCGATTTAGACAAGGGAAACACAGGGATCTTTTAAAAGAATGTGCTTGTTGGACAGTTTTTATATCCCTTCACTCGGAGTGTGGACACTTGTTGGCTTTTAGCCGATTCAGAAATTTTGAAACTCGTGTTGAATTAATTAAATACAAAAAATTTAATGGGATTAGGAAATAAGAGTAGTTTAGAATGTTAATTGGGCGGAATTACGATAATTAGAAATTAGATTACGAAATTAATTAGAATTGAAATGAGAGACGTTTATTTACAAGAAGACACACAGGACAGCACAAAGACGACCACTATATACAGCACAGAAGGCGATTATCTTCAGCCAAGACGTGCAGCAACAACAGCATACAACAACATACACAGCAGCATACAACAAGACTCTCTACTGCAGACAGTAGCGCACAGCTCTGTTCAGCACTAGCTTGACTCCGTCGCTGCTCCGCTTATCCCTGGAAGACCAGTTCTTCACCGTCGCTTCCGACTATTCTCGCACTCCACTGGTTTACGACTACTCCCCGGCAGCTGCAGCTCCTTTTATAGGTCTCAGGAGGAGGGGCCAGAAGCCTCTCAACCAATCAGGAACGCTCGAGGCATATCTCGGTTCCTACTGGACGGATCAGAAAATTCTCGATGTTTTGGTTATAATCTATTTTGTCGCCAAAGTCGCCAAATTCGTCCCAAGTCGCCAAATGGTCGCCAAGTTTGTCACCAAGCTCCGGGACCTCCGACGCGATACACGGACTCCGCCCAATACAGATGACTGTAAAACATTCTTTCCGATGGTGGAACCAACTATGCTGGGAAGCAGCATTACAGATTCGTAAATATATATATTTACATGGCGCTACGCATGTTTTTCGTAAACAACTTCCTATGTAAAAATCTGTATTGGAGCTATCTACTTTCCCTTACATTTTTCTTAGAGATTTTTAGACACGTTCAAGTCTTGGGAACTATTTACCTAATTAGTTCCTTTTAGGAAAAAAATATATTACATTGTATGAAGCATGCAAAGTACTCTGTAATAAGAGTAAATTTCTCCTCCAATATTGCTCAATTTATGAAGGCAGTCTCTAATAATAGCACCTAAAGGTTGATTCATTAGTTAATGTTAAAAAAAGAAAGTAAATGCATCTTTTTATTTATTTATTTATTTATAACGACGGAAACATAAGATAATACATATTTGTAACATAATATAAATAAAATATTTCAGCTTGTCATTATATGAAAATTCAAAAGGTATGAAAAATTTTGTATCCTTTTAATATTCTGAATAAAAATATAATGATTCATAGAAAACAGAAATCGCTATTTCCTCAATTCAATTTTTTTTTAAATATAATATAAGCAATTTCTATGTGTAACCCTTGAGGAACATATTTGATCATGCTAATAATAATAATATAAAAATTTATCCCCAAATTATACTTTACCTCAAAAAGTCACAAAAAAAAACATTTCACAAATAAATAATTCTGCGTAAGTTACAACCAAAGTGCATAAAACTAGCAAATAATTGATTCATCCTTTCCTTTCCTTACTTTAATATTTTCTATGTTTCAATCAGCGAATCAGAAAGCACAGCAAATCCGGGAACCTCCTCCTAATCCTATTTGCTGCCGGAAAATAACAAAGATTTACAGGGGACAGGCTCTTTTCTCTGGAAATAAGGTAAATAAGAGCTTAAATTTCCCCCATAAGAGATTATTCAAAACTCTTGGGACGAGCTGCAGTAAGTAACTGTATATTTACATTGCCGTAAACTGAGACTTTATAGGATTTCACTTTCTATTTTAAATTTAACTGAAGTTTTATTTTCAGTTTGGAAAAATTTTGTTGTAAATGATTATATTCTTGTGCATTATAAATCATGAGAGCAGCTGAAAGAAATAAACATGTTACATTTGATTACAGTATGCGTGCTTGGAAGAATATTTTTGTTTTGTTTTTGTTTCATTCTTAGAAATGTTTGTAATTATTTGGCTTCATTCATGTTTGATATGTACTTAGCACAATTAGAAAAATACTTTAATTAGTAGGTCGAATCCTTCTTTACCATTAAGCAGATCATTAAGCAAGATTAGAAAGCTAAAACAATATATCGTTTTGTTCACAAATGCTAAAATTATAGAAATGCGGTACTGAATAAAATGTGAAAAGCACCCCTCTTTAATTAATCCCTCTGCGTTGTTGTATTTCTTAGTAAAATATCAATTTTTACATAATTTTCTTTTTCTTTCGGCCGACATATTTATGTTCACAATCGTGCTCCAAGACGGATTTCACTTCATAGAGATTTAGGGAGAAAAATCGTTCATGATAACCTTAAGCATCGTTTTAAATTGGAATAATAATAATTTCAAACCAATGAAACAGAAGATTTCGCAGGAAATATAAAAAAGCATCATCATTCTCAAATTAAATATCAAAAAGAGGGAATTAATGTACTGTTTACTTTATTGGTAGCCTTCCTTCAGACTTTTTAGATCTCTCTCTCTCTCTCTCTCTTTGTTCATTTTCTGAAGAAAAATTGTGAAATGCTTTCTTATATTGTCCAATTGTCGATACTAGATTTTAACACGTTTAGCCTAGTTTCAGTTTAAGTACTAATTTAAATTAAAGTTTGATTCCACATGATTAGTGCGCCAGCGTCATGGCATAGGGGCATTTCGTCTTCCCCATGATCTCGGCGTTCCGGGTTCGAGTCTCACTTCGGGAATGGTTGTTCTTTTGCGTTGTATCTGTGAGGTGTGTAAATGTACCCCCCCCCCTGTAAAAAGGGGTAGTTAAAGCGGATGTGACGCATGAAGTAGCTAAGTCGTACTCTTGGCTCTAGTAGCTGCTACTGAAAAAACAAGATACGCTCACTCGGCTCAAATCGCTGACAGATAATTGTCATCACAATAACAACACGATTAGCGTCAATAAGTAAACTGGGAAAATGTTGGAAATTCTTATAATGACGAATTATGAAATATATTAAATAAAGTACAAAAAATTAAAATATATTTTCCAAAAGTATTCAAAGGAAGAAAACATTCTTATTAAAAAATATGGATGAGAAGATTAAATTATCTGGACATGATATGTTGAACAAAAATGCTTAAACGAAGAAAAACTACAATGAACTTATCAAGCAAATATATATAACTATGCCGTCAAAAAAATTTATATAATCATTATATATATATATATATATATATATATATATATTTCTTCTATCATAAAGAGAAACATTTAGAGCTGTATTTCCATCAGCAACTTACTTTGCTTCTATTTTATTAATATTTTCAAAATCGGTGCTTAAATTTATTGATAATGCAGACATTTCTATGCTTCGCAGCAAATATTGAATCATTTAAAATCCGCCGCACTTATATCTATATAATTTCCTTTCATACTGTATGCCAAAGGCAAATATATGAAGTCTGAATTGTACTTTAAATTTATATATAATGTGTATAGAATTTATTGGAATACTTTTCCCTTGTTTGTGCTTTGAAATTGCATTTTTAGTTTTTAAATTTTTTTCTTATAATGTGTATAAAAGGCATTAATTGCAATATTTTTTTTTCTTAATTTTAAAATTTTATCTTGGCACATACGTGATAATTTTATTTGAAACATATTTTTCGTTGTTTTCCAAACTGTTTAATGCATCACGAAATGTGACAGCCGCTCCTGAAATTGTTATTTTAAACTTTTTTTCAATGAAATAATTTTCCATTTTCTCAATGAAATATTTTTCTCTGAACAGGAATATCTTTTTCGTATCGAAATCGTCAATATATACTATTTAATAAAATAGATTTCAAATTTTACGTAGAAAATATTCAAACTTCTTGATTGTTGAAAATCTCAAAACTGGAACAGACTGTAAATGTGAATTCAGATACTGCACTTAGACATAAATGTTTCTAATATGATATTTACCATCAACATCCTTTACTGTTCTGTAACCACCTTTATTTAAATAAAGCATTCTGTTGAGTAATAAGTAGCTTCCCTTCAATACAACCACGTTCGATTCTAGTCAAACATTTGAATAAAATATACAATACAGGATCCAAACAATGAACACGCACATAATCGTGATATTTATTATACATAACGGTACGTGATATTTATTTATGATGTGTTTCGGCTGCTCGAGGGAACGGTCTTCACGGCTGACAAACCCGCGCTCTGGTCAGTCCTTTAGTAATTTCGCTGATCCAACCCAAGAATCTTGTGCCTTTCTGCTCGATTAGTCATACATTCACCACAGACTTGACACTTACCACCACATCTATGGACTCTTTTGTTTTCCAGAACTCCCAGGGTGCAGTGTGGCCGACTGCTGACGTCATCACTAGCAAAGGGCCGACTCAGCTAACAACCCAAGCACCCGTAGTTAATGCGTTCCAGCGCTAACTTGGTTCGCTGCGACAACATTAGGCGAATTAAGTAGACTGCTCAAGGAGGGGCGGGCGTGGATAAAGTTAATTTTTGTATCGATCCAACCCCAGCGAGGGAAGGGCGGTAAGGGTTCACTGACTTTTAATGAAACTTTCTTAGAAGGGCATTAATGAGCTTTAAATGTAAGATGTTTAAGTGGAATAGATGATACAAAACCTTATTAGCAATGCATAGCTGAGAGAGCTCGAATCGTTTTGAGTCGAGGCCAGGATTAAGCAAGATTAGAAATTATTGCAGGCATATTTCAGAACGATATGACATCAGATTCTTATAAAATATGCACAGCTAGATCACGTGCAAAACATTTTTTTTGTTAGTTTTGTTATATAAAATAGGGAATTTTCCCGCGGATTCATTAATGAAATTTATTTCCTTGGGCTTTAATGAGATTTAGATATAGGGGAATTACAAGGGTAAGTTTGTAAAACTGATACATTTTTTAGGTTGTAAGTATTTAATTTGCAAAATAAGCGAAGCCAAATTCAAAAGATGTTTAAATTCCTAAGATTTAATACTTCATACTTATTTATATGCTTTTATTAAAATTTCAAAGTTAACAATTTTAAATTCTTTAAAAATACAATATTATCAAGTTACGAAAACAAAGACAACTTGAGATCTTTGCACTGGAATTTATCACAACTTTAAGAAATTCTTGTTATGCACATTATTAAAATGAATTTGGAATAAATTTGATATTCAAAGAAAGTGTTTAAATATTTTGCAAAATTAATTTTTATAAATGGAGAATTATTATGCAACAGCAAAATAGTTTGATCCTAGAACTCAATTTGTTAAAATAAAACAATTTTTGTTATTTAATAATTACGTTTTCAGTGGATTTTGCAGAAATTCAATTATTTTACATCTCGAATAAGTATACGCATGACACACATTTCTGGAATAATTTAAATTTAGTAATAATTATTGAAAAATTTGTAAGACTATACAATGTGAAATTATATATTAAATATAGGAAACGTGTATTCAATAAATATTGTATAGTTTCTATTAATTCAAAAATGTACTAATAAAGCATTAAAAACGTTTTTATTTGTATAATTTTGTGAAGACCATTGATTTCTGTACAAATGATAATGAGAACTGAACTAGTAATTGCGGTGTAACTAATGAAAATAAACTAAGGAATTGCAGTGTAGTTAAAATGATGAAACGATATTTCTATAAAATGCGGTTTATTTAACTATAATAAGAGGCATGATTTCACCCCTATAACAATAGTGTGCATCGCGTTCGGTGTTCAAATCTAGTTCTGGGGGGTCATGACCCTCGTAGTTACAAAAAGGAGCAAACCTAGAATGGGAGCTAGCCAACTTGACGCGTTGGTAGCAAAATACTGAACAATTATCTAAATTCTTCCACAAACAGATGACTTCCGTAAAAAATATATTTCTATTATTATTAAGAGAGAGAACCAAAGAAACATATTATAATGAAAATAAGCTATTCATTATTCACTTAAGCGTATCTCACATGTTTATATATTTTTCTGCAACCATAAATTTGAGATAATAAAAAAAATAATTTCAATAATTTTAACTAGGAACAATTTTATTGCTGATATTTTGTTATATGCACAGTCTTAAAAATAATTCAAATGGATTATTAGCAAATCAAGAAATACATCAGATTTTAACTGAAAAAATTATTTCTAAGGAGCCTTTTGCAACAGCAAACTTGCCATTTTATCTAATGAAATATTCAATTTAATATATTCCTCTATGAATAAAAGTTGGAAGTGAGAAATACGAGTCAATTGTTTTAAATATTTGCCTTTTCAAATAAAATACAGTCAGAGAAGCATTAAAGTTAAGAGTAAACAACACATAAAAATTAAATTAAAAGAAAAATTTGATATGATGATTGTGTTTATAAACATTTTCGATTGATTCTACAACTTTATGTAAATATAAACTTTGTTTACTTTTAGCATTTATTTTACGTAGCGATGAGTCGTTAATAATTTCTTTCAGTTATGTTACAAAACTAGTAGGAATAGTAAATTATTTGACTTACTGAACTAGTTTTTCATTAAGTCTCTTGCACACTTTTTTCTAGTTCCCCAGCACAGCATTTGATTCAATTTTAAATAGAATTACATTTAAATTACACTTTTATTTTGCGGAACTATGAAAGACTGAAATAACTAAACTGAAAATGAAAGTTAAATGACGAAATTAATATCTAAGAATGTATTTCGTAAAAATGAATTTACTGTTATGAAATATCATCTAGATAGATGTACAATAAGAAGTAGGGCCTAGGTTTTTTCTAAGAAAAAAAGTAGAAAGGATTTTCCTCTTTCTAAACTTTTTTAGTAATTCATGCACAAGATTTTAACGAATGTCTCGAGTTCAAAACGTTTTAATTTTCTACATATCACAACATATTCAGCATTTCTTTTAAATAAAATGTTTTATTTTAAGAAAAACTAGAAAAAGAAACGAGCAGATTTCTTTTCTTGATATCATTCGATAAAAAAAATATTCTAAAATTATCTATTCAAAATTTTCAATCCCAGCTGCAGAATTTCAGAATATTTTTATTAAATTTTTAGACACTAGTAAAGCGATGGAAACTTGCTTTTCCACTGAATGTTTAAAGATCTGAATTAAAATTTTATGATAAAATTATATTACTAATAATATCTACATCAATTCAAATATCTTGTAACTCTAAAAAATTCCATAAGAAGTTATAAAAATGTCCGTAAGTCCATAAGAAGAAAACGAGTTAATTCAAAAAAATCAGCTTTAAAAACAACAAAACTTTTTCTAATTGAAGAAAGCAAATTTCTGTTTTTTTTAAACTGCTGTATTGGATTGAATCAATTGTTTTGGGCAATTATTTTTTCTTAGTCACAATTTTGCAAGTTATCCAAATATTTAAATATCCATACTAGAAGCGAAAACTTAAATATCTGGTTTGCCTGAAGAATTCAGATATTTTTTGGATCAGTTTTAAAAATAGTCAAAATATAAAAGATAACCTGGAGTATTGCCAGCTTAATTGTATGAAGATTTAACTTGATACATCAAATTTAATTTAACACTTTAAAAGGCCATTTTTTTTCTAGTCATAATATGGTAAAATATTTTTAGGAATGAGACTGTCTTAAGGAAAGTGATTCATTTCCCTTCTCAGATAAATTTAATTTGATTAATTAATTTATTGTGTTGGTTAATAATTAAGTAACATATCAAAACACACTATTTTGTGTGAGACAAGGAACTGTAGCATATAAGTTTCTGTCTTATTGGAAAATTTGTCAGAACTTAAGCCAATCTACATAACTTCACCCAAAGATAGATGAATTTGATGGGAAGCAGACTTCCCATGGCCTTACAAAGGGTTAATATAGCAAATAATCAAAACTGCAATAAAAATAATTTTATTAACAGGATTCTGATTGATCCGGTACAAAGAAATAATGGTACATTTTATAAAAAATAATTTTTTTATATTTATGATATTAAATTTTAACATTTATTTAATCAACCTTTAAAATCTATAAAACAAAATTTAAGGTGTAATATGATGCAATCTAATTTACACTGCTTGAAAATCAAATGGTTTGACAACTTTCCATTAACGATTTCAATTAGTTAATTACTTGTGAAACACATTTCCAGCTACCCTAAGGTGGAGGGAAATATACCACCTACGACATTAATAATTTCTAAATATATCTCGTAGAATATTTTACAGTATCTGATTTGAGTTTCTGTCTGCTGACAGCCTCTGAAGGGGTGAAAGATCCTTGATTACTTAATTATGATATTAACCTTAAATCAAGCCCCGGGCATCAAATGGGAAAACATTTTCTATTGAAGGAATTATTGCCATCCTGGTTCTCTTTATTTTATTTTACGTTATATCATTTTTCATATTTTTATAGCTTATTGGGATAAAAATGTAAAATCTAATGCATTTATGTTAAAGTGCAAAATTTTCAATTGCATTTCAGATTTTCTATCGTTTGTCTTTTAGAATTGTCAAATGAAATTGACTTGAGTTTCACTTATTTTTATAAGAATACATAAATGTTTCAGAAGCTGTATTTCGTTTTTACTGAGTAAAATTAAAATGTTTTTACAGCTTTCAACAGACCTGTCAAGACAATTTCATATAAAATTTGTAAACAATAACATGTTTATTTCTTACAATTTATCAACAAAACAAATAAAACCATGTTTTTAAAAATCAAATTTAATTTCAAAACTCCCTTGTCTTGCTGTTAATAGAAGCAAAATGATTTTTGATATATTTCCAATGAATTGATGCTATTTTAGACTATATGAAGAATTGAATTTTTAAATTTTAGTCTAATTTACATTAATTTAATTGCAGTAATTTTTATAATTAATTTGCATTGGGTTCGATTCAAAATAAAACTTATCATCAGCCAAGCATCAAATAATTAATGTAATGGTAAACCCAGAAGAAAAATTTCAGAATTAGCTTTTATTTTCTACAGTGAAAATATTTCCTGTATCCTCTAAATTTGGTATACACGAAATCATCAAACAGCTTATAAGTTGATTAGACTAAGCTTTTAATTTGGAAGTGAGGTGAAGTGAATTGACATGGACTTTCAATTTTGAACCATTTTCTGTTGGTAAGGTCTCATCTTTCTACTCACCCTTATTTTAAGCTATCTGTCTGAGTTTTTTTGAACCTCACAAAATTAATATGTTAGTGGACCTTTTGAAGTTGTTGACAGCGAACCACCCCCCACCAATCCTTAAATTTCTTTATCAATGCATGAACACAGCCATGGTGCCGAGACACATTCATGGAATACAAGAAATGACTTTTTATCTCAGAAAATTTTGAGTGTTGGGAAATGAGTATTCATAATATCCATTTTGGATATTCATATTTGGAATGAGTATCCATTTCATATTACTATTCATTATATTTCATTTGAATATGAATATTTTTTTTGCCCTTCATGATTTATAAGAACCATTTGAGCCTGGTCTCTAACTATTTGTGTTAAGATTTTAGGATTACAGGTCAGGAAACTTCCTTAAAACTTGTTTATTTCAAATTCATTCAATTTCAATTTTTTATTCAATTTTATTTCAAAATTTTTTATTATAGATATATTAGATAATTTTAATACTGATAAGGAAATAAATTAATATATAATATTCTCTAAAATCTAAATCTGACATTAATTAACATTTAAATTGACTTTGCTTGATCTGCAAAGTCAGTTGATAATTTCTGATGATATCATATCTCACTTCAAAAGAAACTTCACTCACAAGAAAGAAAAAAAATCATTTTCTCCACTGAGGTACAAACGTCATTTTATATATATATATATATATATATATATATATATATATATATATATATATATATATATATATATATATATTATAATATCAAAATTAATATACCAACAACTTTAAATTTGTATAATATCTTAAATGAATCTAGAAATAAAACATTTAAATTATTTCCGAGAATTAAAATTTGTAATTATATAATAATAATAATTTTTAGCACATTAGTTCTTATGTGTTTTTAAACTAATATAAAGAACCAAATTATAGCTACAGGAATAACTAAGTTTTCATTTTTAAATTTTCTATAATCAAAGAAATATGAAAGATTAATATTTGAACAAGTTATAAGAACATTTTCTATTAAATATTTGCATATGATTTATCAATATCACAAAATTTGTCAAAACTGAATTCTAATCTATCTGATCTTCCTAATGTACTAATATTTCAGATGAGTTGAAATCATAATAAATATATTACCATGAAAATGTAAGTATTTTACTATGTAATCTAATAATCTAAATATAAAATTCTCAATAGCCATATAAAAAAGCACGTTTCTTGTAAAGTCATACATTCTCAAAATTTCATTAAATCTAAAAACCCTTATTTATATAATTCTGTATAGTTCTAATTTTCTTAAATACGTCGTAAAATCCCTAATTTCAATTTATATGCATGAAAATTCTATCATAAAGTTCCAACTACTGTTCCTGAATGAAAATCTATTCTGAATAAATCAATAAATAACAGTTTGAAGTCACATTTTATTCACGCTATTTTGATTTAAAGCTTTTTGTCTTTTTCCACGATATAAAAAGAAATTTATTTCAGAGCTATGATATGCTTTATGTTTATCTTTCTTATAGTGTCTCTACAACTTTGCGGTCACGTTCAAAATTTGATTCTAGTTTTATGGGGAACATGAATGATCTGGTACATCAAGTGGTGCAATGGAAGGAATAAAAATCATAACTTTATAGAATGTTTATTACATTGCAAGAGGGAAGCAAATGTATTTTATGTGAAAGCGAAGAAAAGGAATATTAAGCAAAAAAAGGAACACTGCAGCAAAATCGCAACTTTAAATTTCATAGCAGACTGAAACTCACGATTTATTATTAGAGAATAAAATATCATTGAAGTAAATTATAATTGGATTAAATACTTATAAATAATATTTATGTTCGAGAGTTGTTTATTGTGAAATGATCACAATAGTGGAATCTAAATAAGTAATTATAGTTACTTAATTTATATTTATTCTTTAATAATGCTAACTGATTAATTTTACTGCTAATGCTAATGTAATAATTAATTTAAAGCTTTTTTTTTAATTATTGCTGGTAGACTATACTTAAGTATATAGGCAATTTTGTTGAAGTCAGTGATTCGAAACTGCATATATTTAGCCAAAGAAACATATTCGACATTAGATAAAATTCCTAATTTACTAAAACATTAATACTATGTTTACCAAGGGATCACTTTTCCCCCTCTGAAAAAAATTCATTAATTTTCTTTAAGAAAATTGTTGTCATATTTTATGAGAATTTTTTAATATTAATTTTTACTTACATTTATAAAACTTATAATCTTTCTTTTTTTTAATTTCGAAGGAATATTTATAGTATAACTACTTTTACCGAAGGAATAATTTGAACCATTCGAATAAATATTGTTGAGAACACATATTTAAATATGTAACGGCTTGATAGAGGCTCACATAGATATAGGTATAAATATAGTAATACATGTGTTAGTAAAATGTGTGTATATAAGAAGAAAGAAGACGAAACCGAAAGTCATTTAGATAGAAGGCATTATAGGTTGTTAGCAAGAGGACACGCGAGTCAATGTTTTTGTAGAAGATGATGGTAGATGAATAGATGGTCTTGAAGACCTAGATTAGAAAATAAACACTTTTTTTAGTAAATAAACGAAGTAACTGCCTTTAAAGCACACCACACCTCAACAAAAACGTTAAAAATGTAAAAGTTATATATATATATATATATATATACATATACTTTAATTTCGTAGAAGATAGGTCAACTTATATTTCTTATTTCTCTGAGTAAACTATCCCAAATTGTATCAAAGTTTAGAACATTGTGTCATAACTAATATTCAGTCTGTAACTTTTCAAGTTTTCATAAATTCAATGTGTGAAATTAAATGTCGTTTGGACGTTCTAGGCTCAATCAAAAGACCTCATACTAAGATTTATTTATTTTAGCAATATTTGTCATGTTCAATCAGATTACCTGATACTAAAATTTATTTCTTTTAACAGTTATTGAGTAGATAATTAAAAGCACTTTATTTCTATGCTTTAGAGTGATTTTTTTCCTTTTTCCTTTTTTTTACATAATTTTGCGATCTCACCAAGATATCTCGAACAGCTTCTATTTATGTGAAGAAAGATTTGAACTGTCCTTTAAAAAACATGTTTTAGACCAAAATATATAAGAATTTTCTTTGCTTTTGATTTATTAATGCTTTTTGACAAAACTTTTAATCGCTTTTGAATGCCTTATATTTTTGCTTTTCATTATTATTTTTTCAGAAATTAGTTAGATTATTTCCTAGATATTGAAAATAACTAGCTCGTTTTATGGGTTAGAAGTTCCAATAAATACCAATGTTTTATAGATACTTGTCGAGAAAACTTATCAGTTTAAACTCTAAATTTATTATCACCCGGGAATTAAAATACAAAAGATTACATTTAGCAACTCAATTTTGTTGGGGTTGGTACATGATATCTGACAAGAAGACATATTTATATCAGAACGAATAAAGAGAATTTTATTAAATAATTTGATTTACCTCTCGCGTAATAATTCAGGAATTGTTTTAAAATGTGTATTAAAATATTTATTTAATACTTTCAACAAGTTATACAAATATTGTGAGTATCAAGCCTAATTTTACGTGCTTTTGTTTTTGAATCACATTGATAATTCATTGATTTTAACGAAAATGATATCAATGCTCACTACTTAAAAAAAGTTTAAATGCATTTGATGTTTGTAAAAATAAATGTTAACTTAACTAATCAATAAAAGAAAAAAGTATTCTATTCTTCTTTATTTCAAAATATTCACAAATTGCTTCTTCCAAAATATCGGCATAGAAAGATTATATCACGCCTAGAAAAAAAAAAAAAAACTTTTTTTGTAATTCTTTTATTTTTGAGACAAACTGATGCACTTAAAGGTATTTAATGTTTAATTAGCGACTTCTTTATTAAGAAACTCCTAATTAGAAACCCTGAAACTAGTTTATAATTAGCAAGTGAAGTATTATTTACTTAAAAACAAAGAGTCTTTGACATGAGGGGAAAAAATGCGAATATTTTCCTGTATTCGCAAGCTTATTATTTTTTTCATATTACTCAGGAAGTGTACAAAAGTGCACAGTGCTGTTCAAATCAATAAACAGCTCCTGCAATTGAATTGCGCAAGAGTACATTTTGCTAGAAACTAACATTTCGAATTCCAACAAAAGGGGAAGTTTCGACAAAAGGAGTTCCTTTTCAACTTTTCGGTGAACGGATAAAAATGCCTTTTTGTTATTGTTGTTGCTTGTGACCGTTCCGAAGTTTCTATTCAATAGTTCCAATTGCTCGATTTGAAAGAAATTAACTTTGCGCTTTTGAAGTGAAAACTACAAACGACCCTTCCCAAATTCTTCTTGAAATAAGATGAAGAAAAAACTCTTTTTAATGTACTTCTCCCAATCGAGTCTAGTTTTCAAACGCATAAATAAAGGAATTTCAACAGAAGAAATTCCATTAAAAATGGCACTAATTCTTGGTTGTTTATTATGTATTTCTTGAAATTAGTCATAACATTTGAAACAATAGCACAGAAAAATTTCAAACAGCTACTTTTCTTTATCACAAACAAAAATTAAATATCACCAGCATAACGTTTTCAATAAGCAGCTTAAATTAAAAAAGTATATATATTTATTAATTATTATGAAATAAAAAAAGCATTCGTATGTTTTAGAATTTAAATACTATATGTAACAATTGCATTACTCTGTTTTCTATTTTGGATAATAAATGACTATGTCTGATTAGGTACGCATTCCATAGTGTATTGAAAATGTAATTATAATAAGATGAAATGCTGTTCTGTTGAGAGGTGCGTGCGTTCAAATGTCTTGTCTTTGTGTTTTTGTGTGAAATGTGATCATTAAAGAAATGTTTCCGAAAACATGAGTCTTTTGTTCTATTTCACGGATCATAATGATTTTCATTCCACCAAACATGTGCTTTATTTTATTAAGTCAATCTTTTTTTGTAACTTGGTCTTAATGGCCTCTTCAGTAAAATATATTTAAACTTCGTTATTTTGATAGCCCTACAACTGAAGCAAATATAAGCGATTAATGAAAATAAATATAAGCATCAAAATTTTTACGATATAACTAGTTGCTGTGAATAATGGAATTTATATACTCGTTATAAAACAAAAAAAAAAAAAAATTAAGTAAGTATGAATTATCCAATAAGAAACCAAGCTTTCTAAATTTTCAAGCTATTAGCTTGAAAATGCTAGAGTCTAAGGATTGGCTAAGCATTCTGTAGGATATTTACACGATATATGTACCCTGGCATTTACTTCGAATAAAGAATCTTGCGAATTTATGAAATGGTACTTTTTGACTGCGATACCGCATACTTCACTATATTGAGATTTAACTTAACTAGAGTTCATTCTTAATAAAGAGAAACCAAAAGCCACCGAACTCACTTAAAACCAAAGTGGGCGGTGCAGTTAATTCTTTTAACAGAAAATACAGTATTTAAATAGCAGTCAGTTCTATTTTAAACAATGAATTTATAAAATTTTTATTAACATTTAAAAGGGGAAATAAACTTGATGAATATGAGAAAGTTTGATACAGTTTTTACCTCTTTAAGAACTTTATGAAAACTCTCTCTTTTATATATATATATATATATATATATATATATATATATATATATATATATATATATATATATATATATATATATATATATATATATATATATATATATATATATATATATATATATATATATTATATATATATATATATATATTTGTACAATTCATTTTTGGAATATTATAGCAAAATAAAATAAGGTAACTAAGTTAAAATTGCAGAAATATATTCTAGTGAGGTAAAATAATAATAAAATATCAACAAAAAACAATCACATAAACTTTAGTTGATTAATGAATAAAACTTTATAAAAACTATACAAAAAGAGTATTTGTACACTTACTTAGTGACAAATTTTAAACATAATTATAATTATTTTATAGAAATTTAATTCTTTGTATGCATTCCATTGGCTTTTACAATTGCTTCAAAACTAAGAAGCATTGATTCTATTAACTTTTTGATGGTTTCCTGATCTATTTCTTCCCAAGCTTCCATGAGTGCTCCTTTCAAACTATTTTTATTTGTAATATTTTTTTTTCGGACTTGAGCATCCAATAGCATCCCCAAATTTTCAATTGGGTTTATATTCGGGGATTGTGGTGGAGTTTCAAGGCGTCTTGGCGCATTTAAAGCAACCATGTTCCAGTAACTATTGCAGTGTGTTTTGGATCGTTATCTTGTTGGAATAAGAAAGTGTCACCGATACCCAATTTTCTAGCAATGTCTAATAAGTTATGCCTCAACACATCAATGTAACCTAAAGCTGTCATTTTTGTGTCAATGAAGTGTAATTTTCCAATACCATCATGAGCTACACAGCCCCAAACCATCACAATTCCACCATCATGTTTCAGGGTCTGAAGTACATTTTTACTATCAAGGACTGTTTTATTTTTTCGCCAGATTTTTCGCATACTAGGGGGTGAAAAAATTTCAAACTTACTCTCATCTGAAAAAATAACCTTTTTCCAGAAGTCTATCGGTTTGTCTTTGTATTTCATAGCAAATTCTAGACGTTTCTTTCTATTTACTTCAGAAATCATTGGTTTTTTTTCTCGGAGTTCTGCCTTTTAAACCAGCACTATGTAACACATTTCTTATTGTTTGAGCGGTCACTCTAATGTTAGAAGATGCGAGAAGGTCATCTGCAATTTTCTGAGCAGAAATTTGTGATTTTCTAATTGCTGCTTTAACAATATTTCGTTTATTTCTTTATGTTAATTTACTCGGGCAGCCTGGCCTGCGTTCATTTTCAACGCGTCCAGAATTTTTATATTTTCTTACGATGTAACCAATAGTTGTAAAGGGTAACTTAACCATCTTTTGAATTTAGCGATAAGATTTTCCACTTTTATTAAGGTTAACAATATGAGTTCTCATGTCAGAAGAGACTTCTTTTGATTTCGCGGTCATTTCTCAACTTTTCTCTGCAATTGACCTTCACTGTTAAAAAAGATAACCTTCAATGTTTAAAGTATACAAACTATCCAAAAAAATTAACTATAATGTGAAAAATTACATGAAATGATAGTAATACTTACCGGAGATATAGGTGTACAAATATACTCTTTGCAAAAAAATTTCCAAGTTTGTTAGATTTAGATTTTATTTTCAATTATTTCAAAATATTTTTTTCGTTTACTTAGTAATAAACAACAAACTGACGCTCACACGTCGCAATGAATAAAATAGCTGCTTATATGTTTCTAAAACTTTAAAAAAAAGTAGTGTACAAATAATCATTTTGCCTACTGTATATATTAGCTGGTGCGCTGTATTGCACTCTTCATAAAGAAATGTTGATAATAGGTAAAATTCCTTTAATGTCATTAAAAATAAAATATTATATATAAATCTGTAAATATATTATCTATAAATAAATTTTATATAGAAATCTGCAAAGAGAAATAATAAGCATGAATGGACAAAAATATACAGTCTAACTTGCTTAATTTCCCTTTTCTTGAAATAAGAGAGCGAATTCTATATATTTTCACAATGATATTGCGTTTCATTTTTTTATTACTTCTTCAATTTTCAAATGAATGAATTTATATTCCTAGTATGCTTCTTTGAGAAATCAGTGTTGACATCAGTCTTTTAATATAAGGATAGCGCAATGTGAATGAAAAGGAAAATCCACTTTCAACTTATTAGGTTTTCTTGATTAGGAAAAATTTTAAACATTCCGAACAAATTAAATTTAAAATATACACAGAACATTTGAAAGCTAATTAAGTATTTCAAAAGAAGGAAAAATCAAATTATTTTGTCTAAATTATAATTTGATATGTAAACATTGTAAATGAGAATATATTTGTTCTTTCTAAATATTTATTCTTATATATTTACTCTTTATTTCTTCTCAAATATGTGTGAGTAGAATATGTGGGGAAATGGGAAGTGCTTATCTGAAAGATGCAGTCCAACAAGATGTAGATAGATTTCTAAATCAAATAAAACTTTGATGCAAATGAGGAGTTGTATGCATCTAAATAAGTAATTGCTTGTGCTCGCTCAAATTTGTACAGCTTAATGAATTTGAAAGATTTGATATAATTAAGTATTCCAAGCAGCAGTCAAGGAAGATAGATACTATTTTTATGTAGCTGGTGTAATGAAATATCAGCAGAGTTATTATTTTATCCTCTATGCTTTTGCTATAAATCTATCATACATACACTTTTGGGGTTTACTTCTTAAGTATAGTAAAGAAAACTAAATATGAGCTTTGGTTACCCGCATTTGACTGACTGAGTGCAAAGTTTCTGATAGATATATAATTTGATTTCAAGATTGCGGGACAAATTACATTTATTTGGATTGGTGTGTCTTTGAATTACCATTTTATATATATATATATATATATATATATATATATATATATATATATATATATTATTAAAACTGAAAGACATTTAACTTTTAGCGAATATTATTCACAATTTTAAGCAAAGTTACAGTTTTGATATTTAGATTGCATATATTAAAAATAATTGATATAGTTTGTTTGCTTTTACAGAAAAATATATCCAAAACAGTGAAGTTCAGAGTTCTGTAGCATGAATATTAACCGAATTATATAATTTGATTTATAATAATTGCTGTATTTTGCTTTTGTATGTTTCGAATGCGAAAAAATGAAAAACTTACGAATTCTGTAATGCGAAATCAAATTATCAATGATATAATGATGTTAAAACAATATATAAACTTCCGATGCTTTTTTCTTATAAATTATAACTAATTTTACAAACTGAAGAGCTTTCTGTTTCCTCGGTGAATGAAATTATTATTGTTACCAGTTGGCAATCAGAGATGAGAAATTCGAAAAACGATAATTATCGCATTTATTAAAGTTACAGTTAGAAAATATTTATTACTAGAAAGAAAAATAAAAAATTAGTGAAAAAAATCATAAGTTAAATCTATAAGTAGAAATAAATACAAAACTCCCAAGAAATAAAATGATGGATAGATGTCAAATTAAATATTGTTTAGTTTATTATTCTTTGATATTTCGCATTAAAAATAAATCGTAACAGATTAGTTGATAATGCAACACTGGCAATTTTATCTTTGCTTGTTAACATTTTCAATTATTACATCCTTGCAGATTTGTTTCATCTTTTCTTAAGCTAATAAAAAAGTGAAATTTTTATTCTAATAAAGGTAGATTGTATTAAGCCAGTGTGAATTTACAGCTATACAAGATTATAGTAAATAGCCAACTTTTTTAATAAGCAAACTATAAAGAAAGACCTCAAAAGAATTTAAATAAGTATAATTTAAGGTCTTTCATCAAAAAGTAATGGGTTTAACGAGCACCCATTATACTTTGAAAAATATTTTCTACACTATTTTTCAGCGGTAAACGCTTTTAATTTCGATGAGAATATTTTTATGGTCATTAAAATAAAGAATTTAAAATTGTAATTTTACTTATAAATATCATATATGTTGTAGGCATGTTTTATTTTTGTATAACTAAATACATTTGATTTATTAAAAAGTAAATTATTGTTTAATCAATTTAACATATTACATAAATTTATAAATTTATGAATTTAGCAAAATAAAAAACACTTTATGTAATATAAAATATTATCTTATAATTCAGCTTCAAATAATATCAGCTTATAATTCAGCTCTTAGTAAAATCAGTTACATAATTGTAATTATAAGAACTATAAATTAGTCGAAATCATTAAATTCTTGGCATTATCATTAGTTGCAACAGAGAATATTTTAAGGCAAATGAAAAAGTTGTTCATGATTTCTTTATGTTTATGTTAGGAATAATTCTCTCCTATATGGGCCTTTAACTTTGGGACTCAAAATGCATTTTGCTTGTAAATTACACAAGAGTTACTTCATAAATAATAAAGCGACGCTTTTTTTTTTCTTGTTCTTCTTTGAAGTAGAATGTTTCTCTCAGTGAAAAGATTTCTTCCTACACATTTAATAGATAAGAAAATGCTTAGAGAGTAAAGAAATATTTTCATTTGTATCTCTTACTGTTTCCACTTTATCTTTAAAATGACGTCTTGCTACAAAACAAAGAAAATTAATTGCGTAAGGTGAGTTGTGGAATTAAATTATTATATTTGAATTTATTTTTCTGGATATATTTAAGAGACATTTTCTAGGATAAGATAAATTTTTCTATTTATCCTATATAGTAACATTTTTCTATATATTCACATAAAACCAACAGATATAAAGAATTCCCAAAAAGGAAAAAAAGTTCTATAATAAATCAAATAATATATTAACAAACAAGGTTTAAACAATATAGCCACGTTCCAACGACTCGTGCGTTTGCAGACATTTCATACTTTTCTCCTTCGTACCTCTCTTATGGTTTTCCGGAATTTCTGCATATGCGCAGGTCGTAGGAACACGGCTTATCAGGTACACTGCAAACTGGCTACAACCAAACGCTGGAAGGCACACGGAAAAATCTGAATGACAAAACCTCCGCTGGCGGGAAATGTGGTTGACTCCTAAGGGCCATCACCGGATACGGTGCAACCCTTCCCTTGGGAAATATGTTCCGTCATCGATGGTAGGAGCCCGACCACCAATATTTTTGTGTACTCACCATAGTGGCGAGATGCCCTTGCTGTGGGACTAGTATCAAGTATATATTTATTTTGTGTATTTCACTTTATCAATGCATTTTCTAAGGAAACAAAACACTTGAATGAAAGGATCTGTCTATTTCACTATACAAAAGAAACTCGTATTACATTAACTATTTATGTCTTTCAAATGGTTCAGTCTGCGAAATTGTTGTGTTATGAAATGGTACATATTGCATCACTATATTTAAAAAAACGAAATAACAGGGAAGTTCTTTTAATTTTATTTTAATTGTAGTCGATTATTCCAAAATTAAAAGAAGATACAGAAAGATTGCATTATTAAATAAATATAAGTTGGTGAAACATTACATAATCAATAAAAATTTTAATTCATTATACCCTGAAGGAGCTTTTAAGTATTCCGGATATTTATTTCTATGAATATTATGAATATTTTTATAAAGATTCCATTTATTAAATTTCGTATTTGTCAGTAAATATGCGGTCTTTCACCTTTAGAATAAAAACTAACGAAAATTGAAAATTTTCAATTTTAAAATTGTTTGCATATTTTTAGGACATTATGAGAAAGATTTTAAAATTGTTCTTATAAATACTCCTATTTGAAAATAAATATATTGTACTTAGCTTTAGGTAAAATCTCAATTTATTTGTTTTAAACTTTATTTTTGTATGAGAAACAGGAAATGGCTTGTCTTCGTTCTCAAGCTGTTGAAAGATTAGTTACGCGATTTCTTTTAACAATCCTTATTAAAAAAAGTTCTTGTCTTTAAACATAGAAATAAATGGGTGAACAATTATTTGGTAAGTTATTAAAAAAAAGTAAACAAGATGACAAATAACAAGTGATGAAAGAAAAATAACAAGTGATGAAAAAAATTATTTTTAGGAGCACAGCAAAATTCCAAATATATGGAGGTATACAATAAATGTAGCAGACCAAACATAAAAGTAAACATCATTTTGGTAATACAAATATTTTCCATTTGTTAAAAGGATTAGATTTGTTTACAAAGCTTTCAAAATAAGAAACAATCAGTCGATGGCATATTATTCGGAGACGTAAGTATTATAAAATTGCGGAAAATATTTACATATTACTAGTTAAAAGATAGTGCACAGATATTGTGGTGTAAAAATATTCATGAAAAGTCACCGAAATTTGAACGAAAATGCCATAATTTGCCTTCTATCTTGTAATATTTAAAAATATTTTCAAATAATTTGTTTTTAGAAATTATTCCAGTTGTGCATTTATTATCAGAATTAACCAGTAAAATTATGAAATGTTTTTTTATTAAACTTGAGAGACTGCAGTTATGTCAGTTAATCAATATTGATATAGAAGGAACAGATTAATCAATGTAAATGGCCACTACTGTAAATTCACTCAAATAGTCAATATGATTGAGCATTCACAATCTGGAATATATTAATTAAGATTTGATGCTTGTCCGGAACTAGTTTCCTCTAATAAATGTCATCTTTTGTAGTATGACAGCCTTATTGAGCACCTGATTTCTAATATCTGTCTTCGGAACAAGAGCATCAGTACGTTGAGGGAAATTCTGTCTTTCTATTATAAATCTGTATAATATCAGTTTGTCTGCGTCCTCAAGAATGTTAGCTGAAAGTAGACAACAACGAAAGATCAAAGAAAAACGTACCAAATGCTTTTTTTTTGTACTTGTAATGAATTATATTCTTGTTAATTTCTATCAAAAAATAATGATTTAATAATTGTAAGGTATGCTTGTTTGAATTTCTCTTTGTCGTTGAAGGTATACTTACAACAAAATTTCGATAAGAATGTTGGAAATGTTCTTCAACAATATCTGTAAATTTCTTGATGTTTTTTTCATTGCTTCTCTTTTGGATTCTTTCTTCTATTTTATTTTATTTTCAACTTTGTAGTAAGAAACAATAACCTTAATCAGCGTTTGGAACATGGCAAGGAATTTCATCCCTAGTTTGAAAGAACTTTTGTAGGTGAAGAATCCATTCGAATTCGGATATATGTAGAAATTGAATTCTCAAAACGTTCTATCTAAAAGGTTTTGAAAACATTTGTCAAACAAAAATCTTCAAAAAAACCAAAAATCTTAAGAATTCAAGGTTCACAATAGTATAACTTAAACTCTTATTCGTCGCCAGTTTTTAAATGATTGCATCTAATGATTTTTTTATTTAAGTAATAAAAACAGTCATTTATCATTAAGAGCATCAATGTAGTTGCCGTTGAGTCCAAGAGCATTGATTATCAAAAGTGCTGAATCCCGTAATATGGTAATCAACTGATACTAACAAATTAGAGCTCAAGTAATTAGAATAGGTACTTTTTTTTATAAGCATTGCTTTAAAAAATGCTAAATGCTGTAATATGGTAATCAACTGATGCTAAAGAATCAGAGTTCAAGAGATTTGAAAAGGTGCTTTGTTTATAATATGTATATATGAAATATTTTATAATCTAGAAAATTAAAAATTTAAAATGACGTTAAAATAAAATCATCATTCGTCACGTCATATTTTAACGCGGTCATTTCCAATACGATATCGCTAACAGAATGCTTATAGAAACGATATCGTAAATGCAAAATTCCACTGACTATTGTTACAACAGCGTGTTCACTTTATTTTTATCACATGTTTCATTGCATGTCATTATAAGCGACCTTAAACTGAGTGCTTTTAAGAACATTCAAAACATATGATAATCATTTTCTTTACTAATCATTTAAAAGTTCCAGAAATATTTCGTAAATTTTATATTTATTTAGAATTTAAATAAAAAATTGTTTTGCACATGTTTCCTAAACATCAATATCGGGATATTTCATTATAATATGTGTAATGAAATATCAGGATATTGAAATCGGGGAAACGGATTTGATAAATTACTTTCAAATCCATTGCAAATGTTTAAACTGCTTTGGTTTTTCTACTGTTAAAAATCTGTACGTTTCATTTAGAAATATTGAACAAATTATTCAATAACCATACTACTTGAATTATCTCAACTGATTACTTAATGTGATATCTCCATCTAAAATTCTCATAGTCTATTCCATCCTGTATATTTAATAAGAGAGAAAGATAATTTTTACTATCTATTCTAATAACAGGCTGAACAACGTGAAATATTTTCTGGGAAATCACGGCAAGCCTGCTTAAAATTACATTGTCGGGTGTATGAAAAGTTTGCATTGTTAGATGAATGGAATTTCCGCATAGAATTAACATATTTCTTCTTTTTTTCCAGAATTCTTAGGGCATCAAACTGTATTGAAATTCGCAAATACAAAGGCTAGATTATGAAAGGATGACAGAAAATAATAGAAGAATTAGCGCAGTACTCCATCTTTATCCATTTAATTAATTTTAAATTTATTTGCTTTAAAAAGGGAAAATCAATGAATGTTTGATTTAAACTGTTTTGAATTTTAGATTGATTTCCTCAATAAAATATTTCATTTTGTATTTTTTAGCTTATTTAATTACTAATTTCTGTTTGATAATTTTGTAACATGTAATTCTAGTATGTGATTCATAAAGTGAAGCAAATTAATTAAACATTTATAATTTTTTTAACATTCTAATGGATGTATCAAAAACATGGATTATAAAACTATTAATACCGCTGAAAGTTTATAAAAAAAGGATGCCAACGTTTTCAGATTACAAAATTATTTTGTAATTATATCATAAATATTGCCTGCCATTACATATGGAGCTCAAAATAAAAATACATTTAAAACATATAATGAGAAACAACCTTTGGCGACGTGCCTTTGCAAATGAGGTGAAAAAATATCTTAAATAAAAGCTTTTCATTATGTTTGGTAGTATGGAATGCCAGAAGATGGCTGTTTTCTAAAAAAGACGAATATCAGTGCTGACAATGCATTCGTATTCTATTCAAAGTCTTCAGCTATTGACCTTTACTTATAAAACGTGCCAGAGTTATGAAAAGATATCCGAAATATTCCTCTTTTGTTCAAACACAGGATCGATCATAACGAAGACCAATTAAATCATGGAATGCTCAAGCAGAAGTCGACTTGGAAAATTAATTTGAATTCCGAACAACTAAACTAATTTAAGTCATATTTTGACTCGAAAGAATGCTGCCTCTTTATTGTTTTCAAGAGCTCGAGTCTTATTTGATTTTGGATCTCACAGAGGGAAGAAATCTGCGGAATTTTAATTAAAAATAAAGTGATATTCTGGTATTATAGCGCATTCAAGTTTTGTTATCAGCATATAAATAATGATTTGCAATATATTAAAACTAAAAAAAAATCCTTGATTTGGTGAAAGAATGCAATTCTAAAAATGACATTAAGTATGTAAAATAAATATGGGAGGAAGTTATGTAATTATTGAAATCGAAAATTAAATTCCTTCAGGTACTAAGCTTCATTTTGCTTCAAAAGACATAAATTATCCATAAGCTTTAATGAAAATGTTATACTTAAAACAATTATATTTGTAAATTCTTTTTCATTATTAAATTTTAAAGAAATGCCTGGACCTCATGGTTTTGAAGATTTTATTGTTCTTTTTTTTTACATCGTTACTTTTGAATTACTGTACTTGAATTAGTTTCACGGAATATTTCGTTTTCGTTTTAGAATCTAAGATTCATATCTCGGAATAAAAAGCGTAGTTTTGGAAATATCCGACCCTCATTTTTTTTTTCTTTTCCCAAACAGAATGGAAGATTTTCTGCATCAGCTCTTTAAATTCGAGTGAAAATGTGGAAATCAGAAAAAAAAAATATTTTTCAAATAATCATAAGATGATGAAAAATATCTAAATTGTTTGTAGATAGTTACTAGCATTACCATTAACAAATTTTAAATAATGAGTATTAAATATCTTTTTCAGACACCGAGCCTTTTATGACTTCAATGATTTTGATATTCCAGCTCAGTTAGAAGCAAATCCGTATTTATATGCAGATTATTAACTAAAGATTACATTTAATGAGAGAAAACTGACTTATTTTTAAGGATTAAAACTGAAATCGGAAAAAGGTAAATTTGTTTCAGTTCCTAATATTCCTTTTTTTTCTTCGAAAAGCTGTAATAGGTAGCTCTTTTCTTAGAACAGAAAATCACCAATTTTTAATGTTAAGAATGGAAAAGAATTATTCGGGGAATAATTTTGCTACATTTAGGCAGCCAACAAATGCCACTGAATTGCTACTTTTAAAGTTGATTTTCATCTGCTTTTTTTTAAAATTGCATAGGCTGTACTTTAAAAAAAAACGTTAGCAATTTTTTCTTCTTTATTTATTTTTAAGAAAAATACTTCAATTCTGTTACCTATTAAGTTTAAATTTGAATTAATGTTCAATATCTTCAATTAATGCATGCATTTAGCTTAAGAGCATTGTAGTTATAAACATGGATAAGAAATTTTATTTCCTATGTTTTATTTACTTGGTAAAAAATTAACTTTTTAAATATGGTTAAAAGTCAAATGCATGCATATTTATTTAAGAATCTTTAGAAAATGCTATAAATACTAAAATATATTGTGTATCTTGCAAATGGCTATAAAAAATTTTCTCCCATGTTTAGAAAGATATATTGTGTCTATTCCAATTTTTCTTGAAGCCGATAAGTTTTGAAAACAAATATGTAAGAACTTGAATTTACATGAAAGAACATATAAATACTTTCGGGAAAACATTGATTCATTCATAATTCCTTTTTTATTTGTTTCAAAAATGTTAACTAAAATAAACAGTTGAGACAAAATAAAACCATTTTCATTGAATTCGGATGTTTAGTTTTATATTTTCATTCTACTCGAAAATATATTTTTATTTTCTGAATAGAAAAAGAAAGCCGTCTGAATACATTACTAATTTTTCTTTATGTTTATCCACGTTTAATATTTTAATGCTCATTCAGAAAAAAAAAGAAAAATGAAAAATAATTAAATTTTTTTTGCGTTTATTACAATAATTTAACTCTCCCATATTCTTGTTTTCAATTAGAATATATGAAATACCGTCTTATCGTTAATTTATTTTCATCAAGATGAGAAAATATCATGTGTTTTTCGAAACATTGGTGCAAAGGAGATCAAAAGAAAATTCTTTAAATCTAAAAATTCCGCATAATTCTAATTTTCACGTCATTCCTTAATAAAATTCCAGAAATAATTCATTTCACGTCTCTTGCTAATTGTCCTGATATCATTTTAATCTCCTTACTGCAATTGATGCCCACCTTACTGATAATTTGTTTTGCTAAATTTTGGGAATTGTAGGATTTAATTTTTATTTGTCTATTTCTTTTCTAGTTTAACATAAAAGTTTCTTTATTTATTTTTCAAAATCTCACATATCAATTCAATAAGCTGTCAAGAAACATAATTCAATTACTGTTCCACAGTAAGTTGAAACTATATAATATCTGATTGTCTTGAGGTAGCTATCGAATTTAACAAAAAATAGTTTAAATATTCTTTAGATATTTTGCCTATCGTAGCAGTAACTAAAGCAAAATGGCAAACAAACTTTTGCTTTCTGAAAAATAGCTTTTTATCTTCTTTTAAGAGAAAAATTTATTTTCCGAAACGAAGATTTGAATTTTTCCTTGGCGGTCCTAACGTGCCTTCATAATTAAATGATCTCGTATCAAAATTAGGTATGAAGCACGCTAGAATTACAAAGATCAAAACTAAGAAATATAAAAAAATGTCGTGAATCATGGATAAAAAACATTCAGTTTCAATTTTAGGCAAATAGAACTCTATCATATCTTATGGAAAATTAGAATCATTATTGATTGTTTAAAATGTTACAGATGTTTGGTTTCTTACTGTGCCAGGGAATATGAAAAGGAATTTAAAAAAAATTAAAATCTGCAGGTAAATGACATTTTTATGTAAAAATTCATTAGTAATTCTTTTTTATCATCGTCTTTTCATTGTGAAAAAGTCACTTGTTTTTTCATATTAATGAATTAAAAATATGTTTGCTCCAGGTTCAAAATCAGCATAAAGCAGCATATATATTATTACGAAAATCTTTCAAGATAGCAGATGGGAGCTTAAAACTACTATTTGAATGTCAGTACTGTCAGAATCTGGTTAAGGAAGAAAAAAAAATCAGCAATTTGTCACGAATTAAGATCAATGACAAAGTACGGAAAAAACATGTTTTAAAAAATATGAACGACGTTGTAAAATGAATATGCTTTTACTGACGATTTTGAATATGCTTTAAATGACGATTTACCATATAAGACTGCTACGAAACTTATTTAAAGTAGCAAAGTTTTACATCGAACATATTTCTTTCACTTAATAACGTTTTTTTATTTATTTATTATTTATTGCGAATGGAATTGTTTACATCAATTCGCAGTAAAAAAGAGAGATATAATAAAAGGAGAGAAAGAAATTCTTATTTCTAAAATTCATTTGCTAATCTTTTTTAATTAAATTAATTCAGCATTTATTATTTTTTTCTGTTTTGCTTCAAAGATATGCTTACCATTCTTAAAGTCTTTAATTTTACTGGGAAATGGACAAATAAAAAAACAACAATAAAAACAGAATTTTTTCATCAGAATTTTAGTGAATAAATCCTTATTATTTATTTATTAATTTTAATTTTCAAAGCACTTTTATCTTTCTATATAATTGAATTCATTTAAATATTTTTATTAATGAATCAATTTATTTATATCTACGTTCATTTTTTAATGTCGTGAAATTATGTGTTCTACGTTTACTGGATAATTCAGCTATAAGCAGCATTTTTGTTTATTTTTCCATAAAGGTTAAGTTCATCAGTTATTAATTCAAAGAAAGCAATTAAAATTATTATTTTTAATTTAATATTTAGCAATTAATCAATAATTAAATATTTTTCATCAATCCAAATTTTTCTTTGCAAAAATATTATTCCTTCAGACAAAAGAATGAAATCAATAATTTAATAAATTAGTTTAAAAAAAAAACCAAAAAATTATAGCTACGGAAAATGAATTATTTTTCAATGCGTTTCTGTAAATAAAAGATTCCTCTCGTAAAGTTCATAGGCAAAGCTAGTTTCCTTTTCATCTAAGTTTGGGCTTGAAAACCATTTTTTAGCTGCTAAATGCTTGCAATTATCGAAAAACTATAAATGCAAAAGTTGTTGGTCTTAGAAAGACTATTTTGATTTATTTTTTATCTTCAATATTAAGAAAGCTATAGCGATATGAAAATTTCATCCTACCAGTTCAACCCCCTTTGTGCTAGATAGGCCCATTTATGAACTCATCTGATATTTTTAGATTTCTAATTACATATACAAAAGTCGGTTAAAATCCCATCGAAATCTCTTCTCTTATCTTGTTGACAAGATAACATGGGAAAAGTGTAATGTATATACAGGGTGTCTCAAAATCCATGACCGCAACTTTTATTCCTTAAATATTGATCATAGACATATACTGAAAATTACAAAGTTGCATAAAAAAGGTGTTATGAAATCGATTAAAATTTTCAGGGAATTAAACAAAAAATTCAAAATTTAAATTTTTGCACGGACCCCTTACAAAAAAATTTCCAGTTAGTAAAATGTGCCCCATCTTTTAATAAGGTCATGCAGAAAATTTCAGCAATTTACGAGAAAAATTTTCAAAGATATGAAACTACATAAATGCTGACGCAAAGAGGAAAAATTATATCGGATGTTCATGTTTTAGGGTTCGTACATAAATTAACAAAGAAAGTAATGATTGAATAAATAAATAATAATTTTGCTATTTATTGGTTCAAAAGTATAAAAAATTTGTAGAAATAATAACTTAAAGGAAAGATTACATAAGTTTTTTTACAAGTTCATTGATTGTACTATTTTTAAGTTATATTCTGTAATTCATGATATAACATTTTGAAGTAATTTTCAGGAAGCATAGATTTTAAAATTTGTATTTAAAACTAAGAATATAAAGCATATATTATTTCCTTATAATGCATTCCTGCGTCGCGTCACCTGCACTGAAGCTGTAAACATTTGCATTTTTATTTGTGATTGACCCTTCACCAAATTTGTTTTGAGAGTTTTCATGATATTCATTTTGTATTATTATATCACTATATGCTAGAAAGTTAAACATTATAACATGGAAAAAAATTCCAAATTTTACATTTTTAATGATAAAATAATTCATTCTAAATTTCTCCTTTTGTTTATTTTTAAGGAAAAACAGAGATGGTAATTTAAATGCAATGTGAACAAGAATTAATGTTGAAAAATAATCACTAAATTATTCTCATTTTAATTTAAAATTCGGAAAATATTAAATATGATTTGATCCAAAAATTCTCCGTTTTCTTGCTTTATTTTTTTTATTTATTTATCTTAAGAGTATTAACTATAGACAATTTAATTTCTGTTCCATTTTAAATAACATCTTTGTAACCTTATTTGTTATATCTTATAAAAGGATATAGAGTTATATTATTTTAAGCGTATCTATTTGAAAAGGAATTGAATTATTAAAATTGCAATATTCTATCAACATAAGAAACATTCCTTAAATCCTATTTCTTTCTTTCAAATATATAATAAAATTTTAAACTTCCAACATTTCTCATTTATATAATGAATTTTAATTAGAATATTCTGCTTTGTATTGTATTCCTAACGGTTGAAAATTTTTATTTATATGTTCTTTATTAATAATAACAATAAATGTTATAACTTTCCATTTAAGTAGAAACATTCAATAAAAGTATTCTTTATGCCTTTGATAAATTTCCATCCATAATTCAGCTATGTTTATGAAATGGGAAAAAAAAGTAATTTTTCAGATTGAAAGAAAATTCTCCATTGTTATTCCCAATAAATATTACTTTTGCCTGTTATAATTAAAATAAACTTACAATAGGAGATACTTATTTGCATTTAGATTATTCCATCTTTTCTATTATAAAATTATGTTTTTGTTCATGGAGAGTAATTTTTTTTTACTAACGGTTATGCATTAAAGAATAAATATTTTATAACAATTGACATTTTTCAGACATGATATTAATGACATACCTCAAATATCGCCATGGAAAAAAATGCTCGTATGTTCTAAAACGTGAAGGCATTATTACTTTTTTTACTGAGAAGTGAAATGTGGGTCTTGTTATTTATACAAAAACGAAATTCTTTTATTTATTTCAAGCACAATTTTAAAAGAAAACAAGAATTTTAAATATTTATATTAATTTTCTGTTTTTGGAATTAATTATATGTATCTTGTTAATATTTAATTGAAACAAAATATGTTACATAAAATTGAATAAATACTCCATATCTGCAACAGAGCCTAGAAACAACAACAAAAACAAAAATAGTAGACTTGTTTTACAATTTTATTAGAAATGTTTACAAATATTATGCAAACGTTTTTTAATATTTTTATTACAATTTTATAGTTTACTTTTAAGAAAGTTTCAGTCATTTATCCGGGAGTAATCTGTAGACATGCAGGTGGTTATTGAAGATTTTTTGAAAATAATCCATGAAGTCCAAGCAATCAGGAAATGTAATTCCTTATCTTACAATGTTAATTATATATCTAAAATTATGTTACTTTCGATACAAAATTATTAAGTAGGCATCATCAACAAGAAAAAATGTACAAAACAGCCTTCTAATAAAGTTTTAGACTTTCCCAAATAGGTGTTTGGGAAACAATTTGATAAATTTTATTTATTTATAAAAATTTTAATTTAGCAGTTTCATGTGCAATACCTGATAGTTGTAATAATCGCAACAGTTAATGAATAACAAACATTTATATAAAAACAAAAATGCTGCAGGAGAGTTACTGAGAAACCTTCATCAACCGAATGTATCAACTTTTATGCAAATATATATCTTAAATTAAAAAAATATATATATAGAATTGAAGAAAATGATTTTTATTTTTTTTATTTTTTTTAAGAGTCAACTTTTTGATGCGAATTTTGAGGGACAAATTTCAGTTCGATAATTATGTTCAAATAAATTCAGCAATTCACAGTTCTAAATTAATTATTCTAAAGTATATCAATTATTTAAAAAAGAATGTTGAATAATGTCTTAAAATTGTTTCACAGTTATATTTCTAGAAAAATTATTTTTAGAGCATTTTTGTGAAAGAATCTCATGACATTTCTAGTTTCACTTTGAACATGGATAAACCTGAAATAAGGTGTTACTTTGTTAAGGAATGTTATTTATACCTATAGTCACAACAATGAGAAATTACTCATTTCAATATAAAAATATAGAAATATAGAAATATTTCACTAAACGTAAAACAAATTTGCGTGATAATGGGGCAAGCATCAGCTTTCAAATTTTAATATGATAAAAGATATATGCTTTCAGATTTTAATATAGTATATATAAGTCAAAATTAGCCCCGGTCTTAAAACGGTCTTCTATGTCATTAATAATGATTCATGTTTATAACGTAGTATATCATTTGTTTTAGTCGAAATGACCTTGGAGCATTTGAAATCTAATTTATCTTAAATATATGTGTTTTTATTGTGGATATATATTCCTTTGGAGATACTATCAGGGAAACTTTTTTCATTTTCATATTTTGATTGGAGGCAAATATAGAATGATTTCTGCAGCAAATCCTTAGTTAATATAGTCCAATTTGGCTCATCAGTCTTTTAAAAATTCTAGATAGTGGAATCCAATGAAAAGTGATCTTAACCTTCTTAATTCAATTCATGTTTCACACTGTATTGCCATACCTTATTTAATTTGATCATTGATTAGCTATTCAGTTTTGAAAGAAACTCACCCACAAAGCTAAAATGGAATCCAGATGGCTAGATTCTAAAAATTTTATCCATCATATTTTGTTTGGTCATTACTTATATACAATCTCCATTTCATTTCATCAGATATATTACTGGGACCAGAACGATGAGTTTTACATGTATTGTATAACCGTTTTATTTCATCAAAATTTTAAAATATCTGATATGAAACTTAAATTGCCAGACAATAACCAAAAGTCAGTTCGATGATAATTGTGGAGAACAACACTACATCTAATATTTTGGTTGCCCCGGTTGGCAGCACCTGTTAAAAATTGGTGTTTAGGAAAAATAAAGATATGTCGGTTTGTTACTTTTCAGTCAAAATTAATACCTAAAAATCAACATCTGGTGCCAAAGAAATACTCAGTAAAGTCATTGCAAACCAGAATTTTAATGTCAACTGTTAAAGAGAAGCTTGATTTACTTAAGCATCAGTGAATACTTCGAATTGCTATTATGAAACTGTCAACAAAACTGAATGATTCTACAATAACAATAAATTAACATTAGTAAATACAGAAAGTTCTTGTAATTTAAAATTTTATATCAAGATTAAACTCTTACGAAACTGACTGATCTTACAATAACAATAAATTAACATGAGTATATACAAAAAGATGTTCTTGTAATTTAAAATTTTATATCAAGATTAGACTATTACGAAACAGTCAACGAAACTGAAAAGATCGTAAAATGACAATAAATTAACAATAGTAAATTCAGAAAGATGTTCTTGTAATTTAAAATTGTATATCAAGATTAAACTATTACAAAATTGGCAACGGAATTGAATAATCCTACAATAACAATAAATTAACAATAGTAAATACAGAAAGATGTTCTTGTAATTTAAAATTTTATATAAAGATTAAACTATTTCAAAACTGGCAACGGAACTGAATAATCCAACAATAACAATAAATTAGCAATAACAAATACAGAACGATGTTCTTGTAATTTAAAATTTTATATCAAGATCTGAGGATAACAATGCTTCATTAAATATTGTTTGTTCTGGTAACAACATCTATCCAAGCCGTGTTTTCAATTTAGCCGTGGAAATCCACAATAACCAGTTCCTACATTCTTGTTTGAAATTTAAATCAATCCTGACCCGAGGATATAAAAGAGGCCCAGAGATGTGGAAAAGGCGTGCAGCCCTACCGGAAAATCATCAGCACACTTGGATGCGGCAACATCCTGTCCTGCATTCAAATTAATCAAGCTACCAACTCTGTTTCAGATTCTATCAGCAAATGTTGTCATAAAATTCTGCTTCATTTGAAGTAATTATTCATATGTACTTGCAGTAGACAGTAATTAATTCGTGCCAGAGTTATTTATAGATTACAGCATCAAACAATGAAAGTCTTAAAGTGAATTATTTTCTATTATTTTATGTACAATGTTAAATATTTTGTGTTTCTATATATTTGTCATTCATGAGTGTAAAATGGAAATGAAACACAGATAAGGAAATGAATTATAATGATAATATCCTCAATCCCTGCCATATGTTGTTTCTTTGTTATTCTAAAGATGAATTATAATACTGTGCTTCGTGATACACGAATGAAATTATATATTCTAGACTTGTGAAGAGAAACTTGTCCACATTAATGGCATGCATTAAGGATTTATGCATATTAGTATCCGTGCACAACAATTTAAATGCTGAGAAATAAAATTCACGTGTTTTATTAGATATCATTTATCATCTGCTATTTAGTTAAATTTGTTCCTTTTTAATTTTCAGTTCTATTTTGTTTTAGATTGTGATTTCTGCTATATGAATGTTTCATGATTATAACATTTAATTATAATATGTTAAATAGTTATAATATTTAAAATTGAATCATAATATTAATTTTAGTTTCCAATACAGCAATATGCAGTACCATACTGAAAAAGAGAAGGTCTCTCTAAATAAAATGGACACATTCAAGATAATGTTCCATATTCGAAACAACAAATTAAAATCCATTCATAATTTTATTTTATTCATACGGATTTGAAAAATAATAGTTTTTATGCAATAAATAGCTTAAAGTATTCATACATAATTTCTAGTTCAGATATTATTTTTGCGATGTACATAAATTTACAAAAAAAAGGTATTTTTTACTTTGAAAATTGTATACGGAGCTTAAGTTTTCACATAAAATTCAGAAACGATACAAAATATTCTAAAAGTATTTTGGTAAGTAATTAATAACTCTTGATAAAAATATAAATGGATAGATGATATATTAATATTTTAATTTATAAAGCTTAATACTCCCAGAGAGTAACAACAATTGCCAATACTTTTATTAAAAAAAAGAATTTCTCTATTTTAATGTTCCATGCATATGAAAAGAAAAGATAACCCCTCGTTTTTTCAGAAAATTTCATCTTTTAATGTTATAGAAATGGTAATATATAATTTTAATTGAACAAATATTTTTTACCACTATTTCAGTGCATTTTCTTACAGATAGGATGAATTATTTTTTATATAATACTAGAATGATAATTTTGTAGTGACAGTTCTTTCCAATCCGATTAACTTATAGATATTCCCAAACACTAAGGTGAACACAATCAACAGAATAAATAAATTAGATTTAAATATATAATTTTGTTTTAGGGGGAATTAATACGTTTTATGAGATGTTTAGTATTTAACGTCAGAGCTTTACAATAAAGAAAGATTGGAGAATACATTTGCAAATTCACAAAATACGACTATTATATCTTAAAGGCACAGCAGCTAGCAGAAAAATTAATCAATTCCTTCAACTTGTTTTGGTCGAGAAGTTACAATTTTACTTTTAGGAATAGAAACACTAAAACATCTGCATCTGCATCTGCCACAACCAAAATTTGATGACTTAAAGCAAGAAAGTGAATGCAGTGGATGTGCTTTATCAAGACTATCCTGCAAATGGGAAAAAAGTGTTTCTGTGATGGTTTTTTTTTTTAATTCACGGGTTATAAATACGCTCAATTTTACGCCAGTGTTTTGTGTAAATGTCTAATTTTGCAGTTTAAAATTCATAAAGATAAAATTAAATTCATATCTTATACATTCTTTGCTTTAAAAATTATTTTTTTTTCCGATTCATTCTGACAATATAAAATATTACTGCTCTAGCATAGTTATCTTAGATTAAAATGGGTAGTATTTTATCTCAATCGAGAACATCATTAAAACTTTTTTTTTCTTAATTATTCGTTAGTAAAATTCGTTAATTTTACTTAGCAATCTCTATGTGTACACCATTATACGAAATTTGCATTTTAGAATTGTAAGCATGCCTGATATCATTATTGTAAGCATGAGTAGTTGATTATATACATCTAAAACAAATTAAACAACGAAAAAGTAAAGATAAAAGGTACCCGACCTAGCACAATATTAAGCCCTCCCTTACCTACAACCTCTGGTGTTATTTGTCCGTGGTGATTTCCGTCTTTAAAAACGCAAAAATGCCGCAAAGATATTTTTGGCTCAGTTCGACAACAGGCACCTGTGGATTTCTGTTTTTAATAACTGCTCGCATATTAATGTTCTTTTTCTCATATTTTATGTTAAGTCATGTCATTTAATCTGCTGAAATGGAAAACAAATTTTGATCATAATCATTACGTTGTGATGAAATCAACTTCTAATGTTTGGTTATGACAAGACGGCAAAAAAGACGTATGTGTTGGAATTTCCTCGTGAAACATTTGCCCCATAGCAGTAAGCGATATTTGACTAAAAAAAAAAGATTTGATATGCAACAGATCAGTATTGGCTGAATATTATTTGTAGAATCAATCCTTGAAACTTCAATACTTTGGTCCTGAAATCAGGATATTATCACGTTTCTTCAAAAAAGTTGCTCCGCATTTTTTGCACATGAATTCTTATCACCTCTTGTCAAAAGACAGAAAAGCTTTTTATTCCCTTTATTGAAATCTATATAAAAGAAGTTACTTATAAATTATTTCTAATATTCACTTCAAATTATGAAAAGTTACTTAAAAAAGAATCTCGCAAATTTGAATGGTATTCTAAAGTATGGTTGATTCTTGATTCTTCTTGATTCTTTAATGCCACATCATTACAAATACTTTTTCGTAATACACATATTTAAAGAATATTTAATCCTATTGCTATTAAATTTCAGGACTGCTACTTATTACTCAAAAGATAACCATTTAAGCAATAAATTTTATTTTCGTTTCTCAGTATAATTATTTTGAATAATTAGTTGCTATTGCAGATCTCTGATATTTACATATTGAAATTAATATAGTCTCCTGTGAGATGTACTTCGATTCTTAGTTTTTCTCTTTTATTAATATATATTTTTCTTGAGAAAAAAAGAAACACATCAATATCTTTGATGCAAAATAACTAGTTTACAGAGAAATTATCTATATTAGCATATCGACAATAGGTATAGCTTCAAAGTGCAATTATATTTCAAAATGAAGCATGAAAATTTTAATCTCAAATGAAATGACTTATAAATTGCTTCTGGCTATTCCAATTCATTTTGAACGTGCTTAGCATTTCTTCTTTTTTTACGCATTTATGAAAGCGTTTCTATTCAGTTTAGAAAGTTTAGAATTCCTTTGAAATCCACGAGAATTTTTAATTCAAACTTCTTAAGCAGTATTCATGAAGTTTCAATGAAATTTATTTCTCGCTTACAAGTGGGCATTTATATAGGTTTATACAAAATACAGGTATATATCCAAGTTTTTATAAAAGTAACATTTTTTACATAAATAAAATAAGTTAAACCTGAAAGCGTAAAAGAAAAAAAAATATATAAAATAAAAAGGAAAAAGAATATAAATAACAAACATTTCTACTTTCCGTTTCAACACTACATTTTCTGCTTTCTGCTTTAACGCTGAAATTTTAGCTTACTGCTTTAACACATTTAAATTTAAATTTAGTTTTTCTGCATGAATAATCTATTATGCATGAAATCCCGTTTGTTTATTTTAATTTTATTTATAAATATAGTGAACTATCTTTTCACTTTTTTCTTACTATATTTTGTGATAAAATATAAATATCTTTAACAAAATTTGAGAATTCCTTTATATTTGATAATGACAAAAAATTCAATTAGTCTTTAATTAGTAATTAATTAATTCTATATTAATAATACTTATCATTTCAACTAACGATTATCTTCCCTTTTCAAAGGACTCATTTTTTTTTTTTAATGTAGAAAGTGAATAGATCACGGTATAATCTATTTTAGCTATGTTGCGGAAAAAGCAGAATACATAGGATCATTAGGAGAGAGATTTTCTCCCTCTCTGCAGTACTTTACAGTACATCCTCTTTTGCAGTACAACATTAAGGAATACCATTATTGATTGCATTAGGTATCTGCAAATAAAAAAATATATATTTTTAATAATTCATGTTTTAAGGATATGCAGTGATTGCTTAGTTATACGGAAATTATAACAGAATTATGATGTGGTACATGAATTTGTCAAGTATTAAAATGATTAAGATTTATGAAATAAGGATTTTTTTATCAGTAAACAATTAATTTTTTAATGACTGAGCATTATATGTTTCTTTTCTCTTTCAAACCTTCTTTATTTTCTCTATTAAATACCAGGAGAGCATTTTCCTGAGTGAATAAAATAAATACTGCATCTAAAAAGGATAGAATATGCATAAAACAAAATTATATTTAATGATGTATGATGATTGAAACTTTAAAAATATAAAAATAAAGTAGATATAGTAAACTATGATTTCTTAACTGTGTTCAAAATATTCCAGATTAAATAAAACTGTAATTACTCTTTTATTAAAGACAATAAGAGTGAAGAATATTTTATATCAAGATATGTAGTATACTAATAATAGAAAATAATTATTTCGCTAAATTTAGCGAAAGCAAAAATAATTTTCTTCCGATATTTATCGCATATTTCTTTCCTTAAAATATTGTTTTCAGTTCCTCATATTTTTCCGTTTACAACCAGATTCATATTCCTCCTCTCATTCATTCACATTTATGCTTAGATTTTTAATTGATAAATATTTTCCACTTTTGATACATTCATCAATACAATCTTTATAAAATTTCGTTTATTTTGATTTTTTCAGTTTTTTTTAGTATTTAATGTAATTTATATGTTGCAATCATAAATATTATCAAATTTTGAAAAAAAAAAAAACATTTTTAGAAATTTTATTGCTTATATGGAATCAAAATTCAATTAAAATATTCATTCACATTTGAGTCTTGAGAAAATAAAAACAATATGCTATTTCCAAGAATAATAGTACAGCATTTCAGAAATTTTGTATACATTGAAATATGAAATCCATCACAAGATTGTGAGAAATTTATTGGCATGAAATCATTCATATTAAAAGTGTAATAAAACATACGAAATGTTAAACTCAATGTAAAATTTTCATGATGTCTAAAATATTTTATTTTTCATATATTCCATTTAACGACAATTAGTTCATTTCGAAATGTTAATAATTGATGAAATCTTTATCATTTGACCATGTAGAAAATTCATTTATTGGCTTACATGGGAATCCATGCTCTTCATTTTTAAAAGAAATCGTATTTTTTGCGAATTTTTTTCAAAAAATGCATTGTAACAAAATTAATGTCATAAACATAAGGTTTTTTTGGGAGGGTAAGTGGATACCGTGTTAATGTTTAGTTTAGTTATATTAACGTCCTGTTTTAAAGAAACACTAGGGCTATTTTGGGACTGACCTCGTAATTTTGAACCATGTTCAGATGGCGAGGACGACGCATGAGCTGAATGATCATCCACTGTTACGATGGTCTATTTTAAATGTCTTGGTTTCAGGGTCGATATACTCCTGTTTCGAAATGAGATTTCAACGTAGAACCGCAGTGTAAGCCGGTCTAGTGTATGCCAACTCTATCGAGTCCCAGTGTACACTTCCAATGGTGTGGGACCGAAACTTAAAAGCGGGGTACCATTTCAGGCCCTTTCCTTGTCATTTGTAAGCTGTTTGTTCAAGATTATATGTTCTGATTCAAAATAACTCTAATGTTTCTTCATTATGCATTATCTATACTCTGTATAAAATGAAGTCTACTAAAAGCGACTTTATGTTTAGACCCGAAAAACTCAAGAAATACTTAACTAATTTTGGAGATATTTCTACCATTTTGTAGAGCATTTATAGGGGTAGGTTTTAGTATATTGAAGTCATATAAAAATAAAAGAAGTTTTATAATTGTGATTATATTTATTTTCCTACTACGATTCGTGCATGCGTCAAGCAGCAATATCTGTGTTTTGCACTTATCCGCGCGTGAGCTGAAATTTCAAACTTCGCTTGTGCAAATAGCAAGAGCTGTGGTATTCATATGCGATACCTTTCATTGTTTACGTCTTATTTTAAACAGCGATTCAAATCTCATTATCCCCGAAAGAAGAAAATTCATCCTTGGCAGGAGCACATAAAATGCCAAAACTCTTCGTTTGTTGCGCGATAATGAAAATGAAGATGAAAGAAATGTTAGATTAGCGAATATCAGAGAAAGAATGTCCACACTTTCTTCAAAGGAGTGTTTTCTGCTGAGCAAAGCAACCGTCTCTCTTTAAATTGCACTGCAATTGAAGAATTGCAGAGACAGAATGAATCTCGCCTGTCTTCTGACATAGAAAGACATTTAAATTTGAGACATTGGAGAAGAAGTGAAAGAACAAACGTTCCTGATATTTGGCCCGAAAAAGAGTACTCCGCTCTGAATTTCTATCCATGTGTGGATTGCAGAAATGATGCCTACGTTTCAATAGGAACAATGTCTATAGTCTATCCATATTGTTCAACTGTAGGAACAGCTTTGATATACAGTCATTTTCGCCAAATTTTAGCGAAATGGGCGAATGTGGTGAGAACGGCAGTAATAGGGTAACGGTAGGAAAAGCGCTACAGAAAAATTTGCCAACCTCGCAAGGCACAAAATGACTGTAATCAATGCTTAGCCCGGCTTTTAAATGGAAAGATGAATCAAAAGGCAGCATTGATATACAGTCATTTACACCCCAAAAAATAGTTTTTCGCAAAATTTTAGCGAAATAACTGAATGTGCGCGAATGGAAGCAATAGCGTTTCCAATCGAAATGTTCTGAGGAACGCTGCCTCAAATCAACGGAAATACAGGAAAAAAGTCAACAAATGCAGTAAAATGAAGTGAATCCAAAAAATCCCATCGAAAATATTGAAAGTAAGCAGAAGAAGTTCAAGGGAGAAAAAAAACAAGAGAAATGAACTGGAAAGATCGAAATACAGTAGCATACAGTAACATAAAAAAATGGCGGCCATGTAACCCCAAACAAAGCGCCACCGAAAAATTGCCAACCTCGCAAGTCGCCAGATGACTAGCATATCAAATCTTTACCCGAAATATTTCGGAATATGTGCTATAAAAAATTGTATTGTAGTTATTTTTGATGATATCTAAATATCTTTTTGATCCCGTAGACATTCCCATGTCATATCGGGTGGAGGCTAGACTTCAGTCTAAAGCTAAATTTTTCTTTTACATGTTATGCCACGGACAACGCTGTGCTGGTACTGCTAGTATTCAATATATCATCAGAGTTGTTGAACATGTTTCCTCAAGTTAGAGTAAAATTATTTTTCTTTTTCAGAATCTGTATATTACTAGAAAATCATCTTCTGCACTTCTCATTTATCCTTTGATTTTTTTAGAGGGGGGGGGATTTCTTAGTTTAAATCTTCTATTTTTTTCCAGATTCTTTGTACGTGTATTCATTTCTTATTAATCACATTGCTATGATGTTTTCCCATTGGTTCATTTTCATGTTGGTCAGTTAGAAATGGAATTTTTTTTTCATTAATCAAGTGAACCTTTATTAGACTTCTTTCAAGTTGAATCATTTGGGAGAGATCTCATCTTTAAGGATGCATGCCAATATTTAAAGCAGAAAGTCTAACTATAAGAATCAAACACAAATCACGATAAATCCTGTAACATTGCAATCATATAACTTGCCCCATCCCATAGTTTTTTCTTGATTAATAAAATCATATTACAATTAGAAAAAATATATATAGATTTTTTTTAAAAAATACACGGCAATACTTAATACACAGGAAAAATAAATAAAAAAAATATTTTTGAAAAAATCAACAAACTTATCTCAACAATTAAATTTAATTTAAATTTTCAAAATAGTTTTTTTTCCTTCAACAAATTATAAGAAGACACTTTTTCACGGCCTCTTTCTGCCCACTTCGATTGGGTAGTAACGGCACTTATGGAATAATGCCTGTCGTAATAATCATATTTAAAGAAAATTTTAAATAAAAATTTTAAAATCCTCTGTGTAAAAAGCATTTTAGAACTCTCCCCACTACATTTATTTTCTTTTCGAAAATGCCACTCAAAATTTCCATTACTGTGAAATTTCATACTTTTCCCAATTACAATATTATTTATTTATTTATTTGCAGAAGATGCAGTTAGAGATGACAGAAGCCTTCAACGAAAAGATTTTTTAATATAACTAAGCTCTCTTTCTTTCTTTTAACATCAATAGAAATATTACCAAGAAACTTTAAAAATGAAAGAGATATTTCAAAAAGTAAAATTACGATAGTTCAAAAAACTCAACACAATTTCACAATCGATTATCTATAAATTTCTTTATTTCAAAATAGTCTCTTAAATTTAGATATTAAATTTTGAAAAATAATAAAAATTGAAGAAAAAGTTGTAATTAAATAAAATTCATGTCACTTAAGATATAAAGTATTACATTTCATTATGATAAGTATTTCATGTGGAATATTTTTCTCTTATGTTATTTCTCTTATGTTATTGCAAATAAATGGAAAAATTTCAGTCAGTTTTTTAACTTAGAAAATATTTAATTAATTTTTATACTTTCAAAAGTTCATACTACTTTTTTTTCATGTTTCCTTAAGTAATATGTGGGTAAGTTTAATTGAAGTTGTGTTGTTAAAAGGAAGCGCGATTCATATATTTCTGAACATATATATGCGTTGTCACGTTGACTTCTATTTTGAATAAGTTAGGGACGATAAATTATTTAAACAAATTATTGCAATCTTGAAGGCAGCTAAAAGAATGATTATTCCTTGTCAAAATTTGCTTTTAAATTTATATTTTAGAAATGTTTACATTAAAAAAATAAAGAAACAGGACACATATAAAAAATTACTTTTTAAAGCAAACTTTTGATAAATTTTCATTAATACTGAAACAAGAGCACTGAATTAATAAAATACTTTTTTTCAATTTAATTTAAACAAATACAATTTAGATACTTTGTTTAAGATACATTTACTGATATTTAATTTCAAATATTTCATTTTTTCCTAAATGAATGACATTCTAGTCTTTCAGATCACTGATACTCAGAAAAACTATTCAGAATGGCTTTTCAAAATGTCTATTTTACCTTTGCAACCTTCTTTAATATCATATTTAAGAAACATTTCTAATATATCACTAAAAGTAAGTTATTATTTTTTAAATACTTTATGTCACATCATATTTTATGCATAGTTGTTTCAAATTTTATTTATATATTTTTCAGAAAATATATACAAATTATATTGCCAAAAAATGCATTTTAAATTTTTAAATTTATGAAATACTAGCCCGAAATGTTAATATTTCTAAAAATAGATAATTCAAAATGTGTTATGAAGGATTGTTCAATAGTTTTAGTGACTTGTTATTATACGAATAATCATTAATTCTTTTCCACCATGGTACATAAATTATATTTAATTATAAAAATATATAGATTTTTTTTTGCCTTAAAAATAATTTCAAACAGGAAGAAAAAAGGAAATATCAACAAACTAATGCAGACAGTTACAGACCATGTTCTAAATTACTGTAAACTGATCTTACATAACAGGCAAATATTCACGTTTGCATCACTAAGATGAAACCTAAATTATATAAAATTAAACAAAGTCTATTGCATCAAATTAATAATTTCAATAAAAAATAAGTGGTAATAAATATTTTGCTAATTTCATTCCAACATAATTTGGACCATCATTTGTAAAACTAACTCTAAATCAGTTCATTTTAAATTCGGTATCTTAAAAATCAATGTTGTTTATGGGTAGTGTGGAATATAAAATCTGCATTCCCTAACATTTTAATATGTTTTATCAAGTGTTTTATCTTTTCAAAAGAAGAATTTGGTGAGAGTACAAAAAATAGATTACTTACAAAATATACATTTCTTAATTATAGAATTTTCGCATAAACATAACAATTATTAAAATGTATGCTTTGGGAACTAAATGTATTCGTTATTTTATAATTTTTGGTGAAAGAAAATAAAAATTATCAACTTAATGTTTTCTTATCGAACAAACTACTTTGATATAACTTATTTTTTTCCAAGAATGTAAATTGACTTAAAAGTTGTGAATCCCATATATTCATAAATACTGAATGAAAAAGTTTCTAATATTTTAAATTCGGGATGTTAAAATCATGTAAATTACTTTTTTTTTACTATTTTAATTTTACAGTGCAACGCTATAGAATACAGGTAATTTAGCTTCACTTCCAGAAAGAAAACTTACATCTATACAGCGACGTTAGTGCAGAAAATATATATATATATATATATATATATATATATATATATATATATATATATATATATATATATATATATATATATATATATATATATATATATATATATATATATATATATATATATATATATATATATATATATATTCTTTCTTCAATTGCTAAAATCACATTCACTTCAAAATCTGAACTTGGGTTGTGGAAATCTAAGCAGAAATGATATTTTTGATAATTGAATACAGAATTGAATGGAAAATACCTGGTTAACGTGTGTTTTCTTTTAATTTTCATATCTTATAGCATGAAAACGCATTATTTTTAAGAGCAAATAAGATTTCTAAAATGGCATAGCTTCGACAGAATTTGATATCGGACTGAAGATCTTTCAATGTGATTGTTCAGCTCTTCTCAATCCTAAATCATTTAGAGAGAAATTATATATTTATTGATTTTATATATCTTTAAACTGCTTTGAATTATTAAACATTATTTCATTACAAGTATATTTTCTATTGCTTGAATTTTCAAAAACTTCGATTTTTCCAACTTGAAATTCCAGCAACGTTTTCTCTATTCATATCCCTTATTTCGATTCCTTTTATTTTTAGAAAGTCATTAGCGAATTCCTTTTGAAGCCATAATTGCATGATAAATCATAGGAATAAAATTATTCACTGAACTATGACAAGAGATGTTAAACCGACAATTATGGGATTTTCCATTCAGTATGGGGAACCAAGTTGAATATTTCAGTAACGGTCCACATAGCTAAAATGTCCATTCATCCATTGGACCATTTGACACAATTTATCACGCTACTAAAGTGTGGTCAAAAGTATTTGACACAGAAGAGCAATTACTGTAATGAAAAGGAGGAGATTCAGAGGTTTCAGTTGGTTAGGCAAAGTTTCATCTATAAATTAAACAAAACTGATGAAAAGTGTGCAAAATGTATATAATACAGAAAACAGTTAAAGCACATTTATCAACTAGTTTAATTAACAAATTTCTAGTTTGATATTTACGTTTCTAAGTGGCTCCAAACACCAAACTTTGCAAACGTTTGTTAATATCTCAGAGGGGTGGACTATATATAGATATATATTTCATTTTAAATTAATTTTAACTTTATGATGAATTTTATGATTAATTTTAACTTAATTAAAATTCATTTTTTTCTTTAATTTCAAATTGTAATCTAATTTTCTTGAACACGTTTAAATTATTCTTACTTTAAAGATCAACAGCTCATCGTGGGAATGTAGAGATAACCATGATCGTGATGAAAATGAAAAAAAAATGTCAATTCTAATGCTAAAATTTCTAATAACGACTCTTTATTTAATTTAATATGTATCTTTCACGAGTAAAAGTAACTAATTGTGAACAATTTTTTGTTCTTATGACCGTTTACATTCTTGTACAGAATGCTGCCACCATTTCTTTTTAACTACTTATTCATTCTTCTTTAAATGATTATATAAATATTCGCAAGTCTTTTTGTAAGTATACAAATTTTCTAATAAATAAATTTTTCGAAAAAAAAAAATTTTTTTGAAAATTTTCACTGATTTTACAAAAAAAATTGTCAAACCTAAATAACTTTCTTCCTTTTTATCGATTTCTGTTTCAATGGCATATTATCTATGTTTTTTTTTAATTCTTCTTATGAAATAAGTCTTCTAAAGCTCTATCTTTGACACTGAAGAGAATATAAGAGAATTATTAAAAACATCTTTAGATTTTTCAACTTTTGATTTAGAAAAGAAACATTTCGTTCGTAACCTATCTCCAAATAATGAATTTATTCATGAAAACGAAATAGCTGTATTCATTAAAATAAATGAAAATGAACCGAAAAAATGAATTCATAAATGAAATAGCTGTAGCAGTTTAATAGAGCTATTAAACTGGGGAAATGATTTTATTTAATTCCAGTATCACTAGAAATACGTCAATATCCTGAAAAAAAACAACAAAAAAAAAACCAACATTTTATGTCCTAAATGAGTACAATAAATGGAAGTTTTAAAAAGCTTAGTTTCCCTTTTCTGTTAATTCAATTATTCTAAAAAGGATGTTTTCTTAAGTGGGTGTCTTTTCTAAAATTCAGAAAAACATAAATTTAAATTTCTGTACATTAAAAAAAAATGCTTTGTCTTTTTTTTTTTGTTTATTCAAAAAAGTTCTTTTATTCCATCTCCTTTTTTAATTGGTATTTCTGAAAACATTTTAAATTCACCAGTTTAAAAATTTTGAATAAAAAATGAAAAATAAAATAATTTTAAATGGCTTTTATAAATTCTATGCCTTTTAATTTTTTACATCTTCGACTACTCCAAGAAATTGCTCTGAATTAAAAAAAAATCTTTTTTTAATAAAAGTCATTTTATAATAAATACACAATTTTTTTATTTTCTTTATAGACAAAAGATGAAAAAAAAATTCCTTTGTATTATAAAAATCTAAAGTTTTGTCAAAACAAAATTTAATTTCTTAAGCATCAAGGACTTGTATAAATAATTTTATTTCTCTTAGAAATACTACCATTTCGATATATTATGAATTAAATATATATTTTTATTTTATTATATTTTCATTTTATTGATCGTCATAAGAGAATTTTTAGTTAATGCTTAGAAAAGATGCAACACTATTTTCGGCGCCAACTGATTTTTTCTTAATTGAAACTATTCAAAAATTACATTATTTAATCTCAAGTTTAAATAATTTTATTCCTCTTAGAAATACCACCATTTCGATATATTATGAATTAAAAAATATTTTTTTTATTTTATTATATTTTTATTTTATTGATTGTCATAAGATAATTTTTAGTTAATGCTTAGAAAAGATACAACACTATTTTCGGCGCCAAATGATTTTTTCTTAATTGAAACTATTCAAAAATTGAATTATTTAATCTCAATTGAAACACGATTCTTTGAAACGTGAATTAACATCTCATTCACAAATGTGTTATCATTTCAATTAATTAAAAGTTTGTTACTGAAGAGTTTATTATCCACTTCATTGCCTAAAAAAATTTTGAAACTGAAAGAGAGAAATACCATTTGCGATTGCTATTTGAAAGTCTGTAATTAAAAGATTTAAGTGATAAGTCAATATTGACTCAATCAACATTGCAGTCGAACCGTTTTAAGGTGATTAGTTAACTGTAATCCATTTAACATCTGACAAAGACTGATCTTATTTAAAGATATAAACACTTCATTCATCTTTTATTGTAAATCAACTTCTAAGGTGTATTATTTCATTAATTGTAATGATCTTTTCATGGTATAAAAGCTATTTATCCGATTCCATCTGTATTAATTCGTAGATTTATTATGTCATTTTTACACCGTAATTATTTTTTTTAATATTTGAGATAACATCGTATATTAAAAGAAATATTTCTATTCAATTAAATCATATATGTATGTGTAATTACTTGCGATATTTTAAATCAATTTAACCAAAAACATTATTTTAAAATTTTGGTTTGAAAGTTTTTGTTTATTTATAAATAAGTGATAAAATTATTAAATAAATATTTTAGAAATTATTCAGCATTATATAATTCGATAGATTATGAAATGCTTTATGGTTACAGTGATTTTACTGATATTTTGAATTTGCATTCAAGAACATGAATTATGTTTGACAAATTATTTTGCATAATATGTTCAAAGCAAAAATGTAAAGTATCCATGCAGAAAATCAGTTGTTAGGATATTCATCAGGGATAAGTTTTTTTTTTTTCAAAAATTTTTTTTAAAGAAAGAAATATTTCTGAATGAATGGTAGTTATTAAAACAAGAGACGATTGTAAAACTTTTTGAATTACTTAAACATCCATATCAAGACCTATTTTAGAATATAATTGAATCTGATGGTAATTATTTTTCGAAAACTGGTTACATCCAAAACATGCTTAAATTCTTTTCTTTACATATATCAGTTATAAACATCAATTAAAATAGCATAATGAGAGTTGAAATGCCACTTGAATTACTGGATTTAGGTTTAATCTTTGTCCTTAATACAATCTCCAATATATATATATATATATATAAATCCTTAACATAAAAATTATATGATTTCCCAAACTAACAATTTCAGAAGTGCCAGCACGAAATAAAACAAATAAAATCACAAATGCTTTTCCATAATTTTCACAGAAAATAAATAATCTCCAATAACAGGCCTCAAAAAACATTGAGAGAATTTGATGCTTTTGAATGTTACGTAACAATCAGATTATTTTAATTTAGCAGTTTCATTTATTCTCATTTTTTGTATTACTTATAAATCATAATCTGAGTTTAGGACATTTTCTTCCCCTTTTCTGCTGAAAGCCCTCATATAATATCAAAACCATTCCATTCCACTTTCACGTTCACATTTTACGAATACCCCTCTGATGAAGCGCAAAACAACCATCTCATGTTTTTATGAGCCTCCACAAACACTGTTTCAATCCAAGACGCAACCCAAGGACTTTAACGCCAGGTTCGAGACGTCTATTCTTATCCTTAGAAAATCTTCTACCAATTGAACCAGACTACAAGACACTTTGCCTCCTACTCGCCTAATGAAAAGTTTCACCTTCAAAAAGGTGATCTATGGCAAGAAACTGAGAGAGTGATAAATAGGACCAACAGCCATTTCCAAATGCGGGTCAGCAATCTCGTTGGCATGGCGTTTGATTTAGAATGCCTTTCTGCCCTTTCAGTGATTCATAGGGATAATTGGGAGGAAAAAGTATAATGAAATAAGATTCGTTTGAATATCTGCTCCAAAAATCACGAAAAAATATTTTAAAAAATCCCTAATGCTTCTATGGTGAAGAAGATTATAATTCTGGATATAAAAAGCAATGTAAATTAGAATTGGACAAATTTATTTATACATATTAGTTGCAAATATTTTTAGTTTTAAAAGTATTATTTTCTTTGATTGGAATATAAAAACAATTATGTTTTTAAAAGCAATTATACTTTCGTCATTCGTTTTCTCAACTTTTTTAAATAAATACTATTAATATTTGGTTTTCTTAGAAACTTTCGATTCTTGCTTTTCAATATTATTAACATACATTAGGACTACTTTGATCTTTTTGTAATATTTCCAAATCTGATCCATCTCAATCTCATCCTTCCCCCTCTAAGTGGGATCGACTCTTGATTAATATGAAGGTGAATGATAAAACGGCCTATGGCTGATATGGCATGGGAATACAGATACCTTTTTATGGCCTAATTTATATTACCTTCATATGTGGTTCTGTTCATCTCATTGTGATTCATAATTAAACGATCTAGCCCAATATAAGTTTCGTGTTGTACCAAACACTAGGAAATAAATTGACGATTCAAAAAGAAAAAAAAAATAATGAAAGTGTTTAATTAGCTAATTTTCAACGTTTGTGCGTAGTCACAGACGGACTTTAAAATTTAAAAAAATGATTTTCACCAAAATTATAACAAGTATGGTTTTGAAAACTTCAGTTTTGTAATTTTGAATTATCAAAACATACATATTGGTAGACAATAGTTCTTAATAAAATTTTCAAGAAAAGTTATTGTACCGTAATTTTCTGTCCCACGGGTGAGATCCCAAAATTGAGGATGATAAGCTTTCCACATGGTGGTTGGTTCTCGTCACCTTAGTGGGTACACAAAAAGGAAGGGGTCTGGCTCCTCCCATCTATAACGGGATGTACTTTCCAAAGGAAGGTTTGTACTTCTTGACCGGTGAGGACCCTTAGGATTTAACCATAATGTCCGCTAGTGTTTTAGGCCAATGCATCTTAATTATAAATAAGTAAATAAATCATAAGTCATATAACCGACAAAATTTATGATCGTCTCCTAATGAATTATACTACATCCTTTCGATGTTCCTCAGAGAACAATGTTTCAGTCCAAAATGTTATCGAATAGCTTTAATGAAAGACGGCCACTTCTATTGTTTGCCTTAATATCAGAGGAAAGTCTCTGCCTAAAGAGCTTTTGCACTCTAAGACTCCTTACCTCCAAGCCATCGAATGGAAAGTTTCTCCTTCAGGCAGGAGAACTATAGTGTATAGGATGGCGGAAAGGGGTAAGAAAGTGATAAATAGATTCAGCAGCATGTTCTATACAGGGGCCAAGATTCTTGCAAGTGTAGCATATGATTTCAAAATGCCTGATCCTGATATAAAGGAATAATTGAAAAATACATATGATAATATACGAATTTGTTCGAATATTTAGTCTGAGGATACAGAATGTAGGGATGCACAAAAAATCATTATTTCTTGAGTATATTATCTGAAAAGAATGTTTAAGAAATATTTTCATGTAATATAGTGAGAGATTTTAGGATTTTACATTGTCTGCTCTTATTAATTGGATATTTAAAAGATTGTAGTTTGGTAGAAAGAGAGAGAAAATTTATTCTGTAAAATAAAAATTATTTAAAAATTCTTCAAGAACTAATTATTTTTAAAAATAGTTTTTTATATATCTATCAATGTGTATTTCATATAATTGTAAGTAGTTTCTGTTCATTTTCATTAATTAGAAGGAATGTTTTCCAAGAACCGATAGATGAATTAAGACTTAATATATTCATTATATTCTATACTGGGTACAGAATGTATTAAGTTTATTCTGAATATGGAATGTATACTGGGTATAAAATATATACTGGATATAGAATATATACAGGATATTAATATATTAGGATACTATTATTCAAATCTGAAAACAATCTTCCTTCTTCAAATATTCCTTAAATTGTCTATTGAAATTTAAAATAACTTTCTATATAGATCATTTCTTTTCAACATTTGAGAGATTGCACCAACGTGTTATAAAAAAACTAATGATAATGATGGAAGAAGATGAGAATGCAATTTCAAAGGTAATTCAGAAGATGGATAATAACTTTCACTTACTAAAAAGGAAGGAAAAACATTTTTTATGCATCTATGTAGCTATCTCCTTCTTCGGAAGAAATTTAAATATGCTCTGAAAGAACAACAACATTTATTCTCCCTGGCTGAGAGTAACACAATTAGATTTTGTTCCATTTGAAATATTTTGTTTCAGCATTTCAATCTAATTAAAAAATATAGTTAAAATAGTATGGACTTTTTGGTTTATGACAATGGTAAACAATACGAAAATATCTGGAAGAGAAATTATCATGTTTTTATATTATACCGAAAAAAAATCGATTTTTCATGGAAAATATTAACATTTAGGAGCAATATAAATTTAACTTTAAGGAGCATAAAATAAAGGCGAGAGTTTGAATTCTAAATGCGATTTTAACTCTTAACAGATTTATATATATTTTCATTATTTTGAATTCTTATCATATAGCTTTATTTTTTATGTAATAATTAATTGTTAACATCGATTTGATACTTTTTAAATATTGGTATTTTATTTCTTACACGTTACCGATAATGGTATTTATTTCAACTAATAAATTTCGTCATTATGAAATATTATATTTTTACATTTCCTTGAATTAAGAAAAAATTTTGAGAACTGTTTAATATTATGCAAAAACTCTTGAAAAAAATTGCATAATTTATAAAGCTAAAATATAAATCGGTTTGAAAGCGTATTGTATAAAATCTCAACGTAGTATTATATTTACTACTAACAACCTTTGGTGACCAAATGGTTTGCCGAAAGTAATCTTTGATAAAATTTTCAACGCCTATGTAATTTGGTTTCTTAATAATTTTTTCAGCAAGATATTTTTAAGCAGCATATTTTGATAGTAATACACATATGGTTATCAAAATAATGGAGATTACACAAACAAATACAAGTTTCTTTATTAACAAGGCTTACATTTACCATGTAATATATATAAAATCATACCAGTATTGAATAGATCTTAGAGCATTTTTGTTCCATTCTTCATGGAGAGATGCTAATGTATGACATCGATTCCGATTAAACAGTTTAAAATATATCATAACGGTTCTATTACATTGCGCGGGAAAATGTAGATGTTCTGCTCCGTTCCGTTCTTCGTATTTATGAAACCACGATTGGTCAAGTCTCATTGCATGAATAGGAGTATCATGGTATTGAAAAATTCTATCTCCTGCGTCAAAGGATGGACCTGATCAGCTAAAACTTCTATATATTTCTGCTCAATGTTCCTTCCTTTCACATTTAAGATTGGGACAGCATGACCGACTGCCCTATCATGATAGATCCACCTTCATGCCTGGCTGTTGGAGGGAGACAATCACGATCATATGCTAATCCAAGTGTCCTCCAAATATGTATCCGCCCTTTTGTGGGAAAAAAGTGTAAATGATTCGTCTAACCATAGAACTGTCTTCCGCTTATCAATCGATCAAGTTTGTTGGTTATGCACAATCCTAGACGACATTCGGCATTAGCATATGCGACTAATGGCTTGGAATTTGCTGCTCTTCCATAAATGTTCTATTTTTAAAGGTGCTTCCTAATGTAAATATTGACACTGGTGACTCTATGATCGTTATTGATGTAATTTTAGGAACGATTTTTTTAGATATTGCAGACCATTTTAATACCCTTATCTCTATTTTACTCTCTTTCTGTCCAATATTTTAATTTGTTGAGCTTTCCTTTTCCGCGCACTGTATACGCGCGGAAAAATATAACAACTTTCGACACAGTACCTCTAAAAACAAAATACTGCATGCTTCAGTTACACTTGCTCCAATTAGTCGGTCTCCTGTACTTTGCCTTATTTGAAAGGCTGTACAATCTGACATTTTACAATTTAGGTAATGAAGCTACCTCATATTACCAAGACATATAGATTTATTTATATTTAAAAAATCTGGTAGCTAGGGTATATTTTAATGATTATAAAGCTAATTCTTAAATGTCACTTTCATTGGCATGTTTTTCCATTTTCTTTAATAATCCCCTCTAACATGCAACATTTTTTAAATTACACTATTTTGTAAAATTCTAATTTTCTAATTTTCTATCATTTTTAAATTGAGAGAGAAGTGATTAAACTTCAGTTAAAATAAAATAAAAAAATAATTGTTTGAATCCAACCTATTTTTTTTAAATATCATTACATAAATCACAATCATTCAACATTGAAGTTTTGTGTAAATTTCTGTTATTCTTTATAAAACTCAATTTTTACTTTTACATTCAAAATGATTTAAGAGGTGCAAATAATGATATTTTATTTAGTGTCATTAAATGTACTTAAGAAAAACAAACTATGAAATCTAAATTTTATATAATCCTTTAGTCCAGAATAATAATATTTAGTGAAACAATTTTGACATTCATACATTTAAGTTAAAAGAATTTTTTCTTTTTTAAAAAAATCAAATCTGACCGAGTTATGAAGTTTTTAATAACCCAATTTTAAAACAATAAGCAAACAATATATTAATTTTAGATTAATAAGCCTTGGGGAAACTTCGGCCCTCATTGACTTACCTTTTTTGAAACGATCATTGGATGGATTTACATTTTCATAATTCATTCGGTTTAATCGCAATACAGCGTATCTTTCTTGATACTCAAAATGTTAATATTTTTAGATTATTTTATGAAATAAAGCTTACAAGCTAGAGGGTTTCAATAAAATATAAAATTCGTAATTCACTAAACCGCTTTTTAACTCAAACTGTATTAAACTATGTAAACCTGCCTGTATTAAACTCTTTTTCCCCTAAATAACAAAGAAAGATTCAACAAAGAATGCAGATATTTTAACAAATGCAGGTATATAAGTCACACCAACCTTTTTTATGCATTTGGTTTCCAGGAAATATAATTTTTTCACATTTATCTAATTTCTTACAGGCACGTATTAAAAATTACACATTTCTAGGTTTGGCTTACAATGAGCGTTAATTTAATATTTTAATTTGAGCTTTATGTTAACCTAATGGCAACACGTTGATAAAAGCATATTTTTTTCTCCACAAGCATAATATGCATCTGCAGATTAAATTTTATTTCTATTTTGTGTCAGATAAATTATTGAGAAATCTGCTGAACATATTTTAATTGGGAAAAATGCACCCCGAAATAATTAATTCATTGATTTTTTTTAAAAATTTTAAGGTGATATAAAAATCACCCTCGTCTTATAATTTTACTTAAGTTATCGCGGGAAAATGCCCAAAGTTTCTCTTAAGTTTGAATAGATTAAAATTCTAATTACAAATTTAAAATTTCCTCCAAAAGGCACAGAACAATTACGCAAGGTACCTATGTACCAATTTTAAAGTAAAAAGTTCTTGTCTGTATAGTGTCGAGACAGAGACAAAAATAGTTTCATATTTATTATAAATAAAGATTAAAACATTTTATTCCTTAACACTTTCATTTATAAATCAGAAAAATGTTTTAGATATTCCATCACAATATATTAACATTTAAAATTTAAAGAAAATCAGATTAAATGACGAAGTCAATAAATGCAACTATTGAATATTTTATTTCCTTTCTATAAATTCTTTTAAATATGCAATTGAAAGCAAATCTAAAGCTATTTAAAATATATACTCCAACTTTTTTTTTCTTTTTTACACTGATTATATTTTAATGCAGTTATAAAAAATAATGTTTGCATAAAACATTTTCCCTTAAAACTGAATTTGTCTAAGTAATAATTTAAATCTTTCTCATTTCTTGTACACAAACTCCTGTATAAAAAAAGTGAAGTGATCTTGGAAATGCCTATACTTTTCTAATATTTTCTTAATTGTTTACTTTTTTTTGCTTTCTAGATTTACTTCCACATTACTTTCGAGATATAAACAAATGTAAATACTAGTTTCGAATTTAAATAAGAAATAATCTTATTTTGTTTGCGAGAAACTCGATGATGTACTATTTTTTTTTTCCTCTTCATGGTGAAAACTAATTAAATTTCTGTGAAAATATTTGTATGTCTACGGATTGAAAGATTTAGCAACAGTGAGATTAACTTCTGAGTTTATATTTTTATTATATAGTATATTTTAAATTGCATTTGAACATGTCCGCCATATACGCTTACAAGTAAAAATATAGTTTCTAAGTAATATATAATAATATGTAACAAATATTATGAGTATATTAACTTTCTAAATAAATTTCTTTATTGATCTCAGGCCTTTCCTGATTTCTATCTTGAATGCATGATTTGTTATACATTTATAAATCACAATTAATTATAATTCTGCAGGCTATGTTCTTTGTTTTAATGACTTTGAACAAATTGGTATTTCTTAGTCGAAAATAACCGAAACGACCAACATAACCAGGAATTCATGAGTTTTTTTTTAAATTTATGCTGAATAAAATCTTGAGTTCTGAAATTACAGCAACTCTTTTTTAGCATTGTGTAAATTGTGTTTATTAGCATTGCGTAAATTAATTTCTAAATGTCCATTGTTCTATAACTCCCATTCACTTCATCATCTATACTCAGGATTCAGAATATTTTTGTGAGTATTCTGTCAGATTTTCTTGACGTTCTTATATATTGATGGAGGAAAATCCAAGTACCTTGTTTTCCGCTTTAGAAGACGTATCCCAAGAAATGTATTTTTATTTTCTCATTACTTTCTATAGCTTTTTATCTTGCAATCTTTTAAGGGGTGATTTAAATTCCCAAGAGTAGCTTTAAAAAGATGCTGCCGGACTCCTTCCTTAAGCTTGAAAACCAGAAGATAACCCCTGTCCAATCAATACTAGCTTTCATGCTGTTTGCAAAACCCATAACTTCGATTTCTCGCCAACCAAGGAAGAAAAAAAATGACTAGAAACAAAATCCATGTTTTCTTTTCTTTTTCTTCTTTTTTACTTTGCGTCAGAGACTTAAGCCCAGAAAATTTTATATATATTTGCTTAGGGCTCAAAAAATATCCCATTCGTCGAACACAACACGCGTTTGCTATGAAAAATACTTCGGAAGGCGTCATGTGATTTCCTTGATGCCCAAACACCCCAAGAGAGGGCGCTGGTGACATCCAATAAAACATGGCGTCGTGTTTGGCAAAAGAAAAGAGTAGCAATTTTGCGAAACGATTTCGTAGCAAAAAAGGAAGTGCGTTTTCCTTCTAGTATTGTGCTTTGCAGAGAGTTCCCAGAAAGAAAGCCTTTCTACACTTTTTTGATAAAATGCACGAAGAAAGATCCAAAATATGTTGCATGCTATGCGTTGAGTAAACTGCTCCGAATTCCTTTTTGCCAGTTTTGAATGCCAAATAGATCTGAAAAGAAGTATGGATGAATAGATTGTGCGAAGTTCTCAGAAAAGGCTAAAAAATAAGAACTTCTTGCATATCCATGTATATTTCATGCAACAGAATTGGAAAACAGCATTTATGTGTTTCGCCTTCATTTTATATAAATAAAATTAAATAGGTAACTTGTGTTCCTATTAATGCGATGAAGTATATTATGAAAATAAATAATTTCCTAAAATGTTCCCTGCAGAACAGCATACCAGTACTTTTATATTTTTTCCTCTTCTATCTGCTGTTTGTATAGATTCCACTAGTAACTTAGTTAATCTTTTATGTCAGCAGAAAGTTTTGCAACACAATTTCATTACATAAAATGATTAGAGCTGTAAAATCAAGTAAAACAAAAGCAGATATCCTTGAAGAAAGTTGAAAATGACAGAAGCATTGAATTTAAATGACCTGAGATTTAATTCGCAAAGATTATATTCGTTGTGTTTCTTTTCACTTCTAGAAAATTTTAATATTACGTTCAGTCTTTATTATAAAGATTGATTTTTGTTATAATACGTCCTAAATAATAGCTGACACAAAATTTACAATAAAAGCAAGAAAATTCAGAATATTATTGTTTAAATACAGAATACACACAAGTTCATTAGACATCAAGATAAAAACTAGTTAATTCTGTGTTAAAACAATATAAAATGAATTTGCAAATTTACACAAGGAAATAAATTATATTATTAATATTCAAAATGTGCTGTTTAAAGATAAAATAATAACATCAATAGAATAACTAACAATAATCATTGTATATTATTCAAAACGAAATTTAAATCGAAAAATTATTTTCAATGAAAAAAATTGCATTCGCATTGCCCAGTATTTAAGAGTAACTCACTATTTGTCAGCGTACGTCGAAGAGGATTCAGTGAATAGAATTCGTTGATATTAAAATATAAATATATTGTTGGCGGAAGTCTGTTTATATTTTTAAAATTCTTATTTATTATTCTTTAATGTCTAAAATGTCCATTGAAATTCCTTATATATATATGTGTGTGTGTGTGCGTATGTGTTACTGTTTTAAGAGCCAAAACCCGCTCATGTGCAGATTACCTAGCTAATCTCCAAATTAACTGATTTGCTCTGTTAACAAAATCAAGAATTTTCCGCTCTTCAACTAGCTAATTAGCACATTAACGGCTTATGTATCGTTAAAGTTCAAAAGTTGTATGCGAGATCTGAATTCAGTATTTGCGAAGACATATTTTTTACGAAAGAAAATGCCATTCCTGTAGAAATATCTTTAAGTCAAAGAGATAAAACAATTCGTTTTTACGAGGCAAGATTTCAAGAGAAATGTGACTACAAATCTAAATGTACAACAAATAGGTGTGTTTGTCGCAAAAACTAATATCTATGCCATTCAGTGTGTCACCAATCTTTATATTGAACTAATAAATACGCATAATTTTATTGAACGTTTCGCAAATTCATTTTCTTAGCTGTGATAATATGTTAAACCATTTGATTGTTTGTGTACTAGTTATTTAATTGATTGATGAATGGTTCTATCAAGTAATTTGTTGTTTGCTTAGTTGTATTAACGTGATTCTTTAGATATTGAAAAATAAATAATTAAGTTAATTTCCTTAATTGCATTTTTAAACTATTTGAGTCTTTGTTTTGAAGTTTTTCAATTGATGGATGATAGACGATTCATTCTATCAACTAATGTGTTGATTATTCAATTATATTATTTGTTCCTTTAGATATAAATAAATAAATAATAAAAAGTATTTAAATTAAGTGTACAAAACGTTGCTATTGTTCCAGCAAAGGTTTCATTTTCCCATTAACGAGTGTCTAGAAGGTAATGTGCAGATTACCAAAATAATTTGAGAAATAAAACAATTTTCTGCACTTTAACGGATCGCCCTAGTTAATGTGCAGATTAGGTAGCTAATCTGTACTTTAAAAGCAGCATATATCTATATAAAGTAATAATTACCATACTTTAGGTTATCCATTTGTATTTTAATCAATTATTTTAATAATTGATAAATAAAATGTTTACATTCAATAAAAAACATGAAATTAAATAATAAAATAAAATACTTGTTATAGTTTATATATGATATGGAGAAAAATAACATAAAATATTTCACATTTTATTTTAATTAGAGAACAATGGTAAATATTCCTTCAAATTTTGAATTTGCAAATTGCAATTAAAATCATTTAAATAATGACAAAAGCATGCGATTCTCTATAAAATGGCATTTATAGCAACAGTTTTTGATACTTTTATGCAAATGAAACCTATTCTTTCTACAATTTACTTACATACCAATAGTAAGATAATTTATTTCAATTTAATTTTATATTAACAATTAAAAATGTTAGTTTCTTTTTAATTTTAAAAAATAAAATTCATCAGTGAAGAAACAAAATTACCATATTAAAAAAATTGGATTTACACATCAATAACAATGATATGGTTATGTTTTTACTTGATTTGTTTTGTTGAATCAATAAACCTATTTTTGTTCTATTCCCAAATTGATGCACATCGAATTGAAATTATTTTTGAAAAAATAATTAGTTTTTTAAAAAAATATTTTAAAAACATACAAGAAAACCATTGAAATTAATATTAATTTGCAATGAAGAGACTCATGGTGTTTTGCAGATGAAAACACCAGCTTTTCAGAATCATATTTTATTGAGATTTCTTCTAGATTCCACATTACTAGACATACAAAAAATCAAAGTACACGTACATGCTTTATATAGGAGTATAATACGACAGAGTAGTGATGTCTTACTTACTTACTTACTTAATGAAAGACATCATGGAAATTAAATAAATATTCCGTGTCAAAGTGCCATCTCAGGGCAGTTGTGGAGATTAGACACTATATATATATATATATATATATATATATATATATATATCAATGGTTACAAATTGGCTTTATGTCCTTCTACTTATTACAAGATTCTTTTTGTTTGGTATTTATCTGATAAAACCGCGACAAAATCCTCCAAATCCAACCGCTTATAAATAGAAACAATGCCTGGATGATGGATTGTTGAGAGAAGAAAAAAGGTGTTTTTCTCTTTACTAGACACTTTTAGTTTCTTTACAGCGTCTATTGTAGCTATATTCATAATAGAAATTTTATTTTTAAAAGATTAATTAAAACGCACATTTAATTTTCTATGTTCTACTATTAGGGAAATATACAAAGTTATACTTTTCTAAATGTTAAATGCAAGCAAAATACAACGAGTAAAGGTGGACGTATTAGTAAACTTCTGCCGGCTCCGAAATGCCTTTCTCAAGAGAACTTTGCTCTTAGAGCAGCTGTGTTTCTATACTTCAAGCAAACGCAAGAGCAAAAATGTACAGCTTTCCAATTGGGAATCGGGGATGCCATTCCGAAATCGAATAACTTACTGTTTTCTTATTTCGTGAAGAACGCGATGTGAGATGGAGTGCAAATAGTTTTTAAGAATTCGGCATTGATTTTTGGCAGAAGAGGAAGAAATTGGAACAGAATGCAAAGAAGAATCGAATTTCGAATATCTGAAATGTCATTGCTGAAATCAGTGTGCACTTATTTTATATTTTACTCTTACAGAATGTATTCACTAAAAAAGAAAATAAATTTTGAAAACGCGATTTCATTTTTTAAAAAAATTGAAAAAAAATATATATATATTCCTTTGGTTGACAAATCTGTTTCCAGAAAAACGTGAATAAGAACATGAAATACGGATTCGTGTGGTATTTACAGTAAATTTGAATATAAGATACATGCAAGCCTTTGTAATATAAACGTAACAATAATTATTGTTTGCCTAACCACTTCGATAAAAGTATAAAAATGTCATACAATAAGTTTATTTTGCATCATGATAACACAAATTAATATATGTGTCTAATAAATGGGGGCATTTGTCATCTTGTAGGCAATTCGTACTTATGCCATTATGCCATTTCGGGAATATTGATTAAGTTCATTGCAAATTTATGAAAAAATATTCATCCAAAGAACATTCTCCGGAAGTAAAATGATTGCTATACCAATGATAAAAAGAGGATTTGTTTGTTTTAGATTAGATATGTTAATATCCGAGGGCAATTTTGGAGATTATATAATAATCTCCAAAATTGCCCTATAATATATTTTAATTATATTAATTTTCCTTGATTTATAATTATATAATAATTATAAATCAAGAAAAATTAAGATTCTAGTTTGTATTGTAGTTAATATGCAAATAATTTTAGGAAGAATATAAACAGTTGCGAGGAATATTTCAAAAAATATAATATTACAAACAAAATTTCAATCAATTAAAAATTGTAGATCGAAGAATTGATACAAAATACATCGATGCCAAGATAAAATAGCTGTTATGAAATTTTAAAAAAATCATCTAATATGACATGACTCAGATCTATCAGTAAGAATCAATAAATGTACTTTCATTTTCCTTGATGGAAAACAAAGCTAGAAATTTTTTTTTTCAAATGTAAAAACATTTGTTAACTATTTCGATAATTAAACTGGTGTGTTTTTGTCTTTTAATTAAAATTATTTATGTAAGGAAACATTTGTGAATGTTGTAATAAAAACTGCAATTTTTAGCAAACTCACATTTTAATTAACAAGTGAACATGGGATGCACTTTCTAGCTAGTTATGATGGGCACATACATAAAATTTCATTAAGATTACTAAAACAAATGTAGATTAACACTGAGAAAACTGTAGATCTGTGTGAAATAAGAAACAAATAAATATTCATCTTTACATTCACTATTATGTAAATCATCTTAGTGGATCTATGATAAGAAAAGACCAATAGAATGAATAACGTGCTCTATTCCACAAGAAAATTCGAAACACAAGTAGCAAAACACATCCGATACATACTCAACGTATATAAACACCGATAGCACTATGCAGAGTAAACAAGCGCCACAACACAATTGCAACTAAAGAACTCTCTCAGTAATCAACATTCCAAAGAAAGATTCATTTAAATTACACAATCTTTTTTAGATTATAGCTTTATATAGACTTTCCGAATGGGCAACGGAATGTCTAGAAAAATTTTCGAAATTTAGCTCATAGTGGAGATATCACCATAATTCTTGTATTTTCTATAACTTTCAACTTATCGCCATGGTTTGGTTTATTAAGCAGCCATCCACTAAAATGTCTTCATATATCTTAATAAATATTTATATAATAATATCTACATCTGTATTTCTGCCTATCTATTTATATACAGAGAGAGTATATAAATAGATAGGCAGAATCATCTTAAGTGTTTTGCAAGGAATATAAATTAAATTTTGATATTAATTTAAATGCCACAGTTAAAAACGAATTTATTATATAATGTTCAAAAATAACAAATGTTTATTTAAATATTTAAAAGATTTTGTAACAAAATATATGATAGACTGAAGATTTAAAAAAAATATCGTATGCCTACACATTCATCTGGCTTTGAAATATATATTGAATTCTTTAAAGAATTTTTAACCCAAACTAGGAAATTATCATTTAAAAATAAAACCGTGAAATAAGCTTATTATAAATATAAAACCTTTATTAAAATTAGATATGATTTATTAATATTTGTCCCGTTGGTTTATGTCGTTTAATTTTAAAACAAAATAATAAGTTGTTACAATCCTTGTGTATATCTGTAAATTGAATCAATTTGTCAGAAAGTGTGACATAAAATAACATAGATATAATTCCTCGAATAAAAATTGAAATGATGATTTATTTTAAATGGTACGACATTGTATGGAAGCACTCCTTTATGAGAATTCTCTGGGAAGATCAAGAAAATTATCATTCATAAATGGAATTTAAAATTAATTGTACTTGAAAGTAATCTAAGAAATTCTCTTTAGTGCATTTCTTGAGCATTTGTTTCTAGCTGCCACCTAAATAAAAAAAAAATCAAATAAATTTAGAAATACAAACAAAAATGCTGCCCATAGTTACAACATTCATAATTAAATGCATTTCAAAGTCCATTTTTGAGAGGAATTCTCTTAATTTAATTGAAAGGATGGAGCAATCACACAATATTCAAATATTTTCTTTAAAATTCTGAAACGTTGTCGTTGTGATGAAAGAAAAATTAATTCCCTGAAAATAAATTAAATATTTAATGTTTAAACCTTCTCCTGTATTTCTTTTCAACCAAAATATTGAAACAGCACTTTCTTTATCTTACCAATGCTATCTAGTAATGCATTTTTAATCAATGTAAATTAAATTGAAGTGAATTAAATGAAGTAATTTAAATTCTTCCACGTTATAATGCATGCTTGTGTCGTTTTAAATGTAATCGGATTCTTCCAAGTAAAAATAAGACATGAATTTATCATATTATGAACTGAAATGAAAAAAATAATTTTACTATGTTGCTGTCAGATTTTAACCGCAGAAAATTTGTATTACAAATAAAGGTATGAAATAAATAAATTTAATTCCTTTCTCATTATAATTTATATTTCGACCCCTGATTCAATACAGCAATGTGCATATTAAATTGTCTTTTTTTTTTTCTTTTTAGGTTTAGATCCTACGATTTAGATTTACAAATAAAAACGATGTAGATTACAAAAGCTAGTAAAATTGAAACGAATACATATGACCCAAGTAAAACAGATTAACGGATGGCTCGATAAGTATATAATCTTTGAATTACCTTCACGCAATACTGCGCATCAGCAAATCTGCCAATAATCCATCAAAAGATAATTTGCATGGAGTTATAACAGCCATTATGCTAGATTTCACTGCTTTTAAGCAGCTTTTTAAACATTCATGTGGACAATATACATATCGATGTTTCATTAAATTCTCGAACATATTATCTGAATGCAGAAGCGGGATTTTGACACAAAATCACCGCGACATCAAAGAAAAAAAATCAGAAATTTTAAAAATAAAAGAAATTTTGAAGAAAATAAAAATTTTCTTTTTCATTAATGATAAATTACATTTTTCTTTATTGCTTATACGTGCTTTTGGGTTTCTAAAGTAAGAAAACATTTTGACTCCGACAAATTTAAAACAGGAAATTAATACTCGTCATGTCTGCTTGATAGCAGCTGAATTTTTATTCCAAATGACTTCCTGTCATAACCAGACTATTTTTCTGCCTTAAAAAAGAGTGATACAACAAGAGTGAATATGGCCGCTCTTGACATAGTTAAATTATATCCTTAATGTATATTTTACGTATATTAAACATTCGAAAAATATATTGAGATTTCCTTCAAGATTACATCAGCTATAGAATGAGAATTTATATTAAACTTCTGGGTTTTTTTAAAAAATATTTTATGAATTTGGGGCTTTGTGATGAAAATGATTCCTCAAATGATGAAACCGATCTCAGCCTTTAAAGAATACAAATTATACGTCTCCATAAAATAAATTTGTACACCGTTCCTACACGTATTATAACTTTGGTAACCAAACTTCTTTATCTCTTTTTTACTTTATCATAAAGTAAACTTTAAAAATTAATGTATTGAAAGAACGTATATATAAATTTACTTTAGATAATGTTCATAATATTCATAATCCATCATCTATGAGAACATGGATATTTAAGTTACTGCTGAATGAATATGCATGCAACAGGCTACTATAATTGCAGCTGTACATTATCCAAGAAGCAATGAGGCAAACTTTGGAAAAGAGGACAACAGTATTCACTAGTATGAAGCAGTTAATGCATTGCATATAGAAGATGCTTAGAATAGTGAGAAGACGCTTAGTGTTTGAAAGTGCATTCTTAAATTTCAGGAAGTAACCACATAAATCGTGCCTTAGGCGCTTTTGATGGATTAACTTTGCAGGACACGAAAACTGCCTTGAAGGAAGAATGATGAAACACTCTAGTAACTCTTTCCAGAACTTAGTAACGAACACGCAATAGTAATCACACTTGTGCTGGAAAGTAAGGAGTATATATTTCAGAGGGAAATTTTAATGGGAGCTTTCGATAGGTTTAAGAAATGAATTCGATAATTCACTACAAATTATCTGATCTATACTACATGATATCGTTTATTTTTAAATATGTAATGTAACTGTAAAAACAATGTGTGCAGAGTTTAAAGAAAATTCAATATGAAAGCATATTTCTAAAAAAACAGTAAGCTGCTCAGTTCTTATCACTGACGTATACCTTGAATTTCCATAAATAGGAGATTCATAAAAATTGGATCTTTCCAAAAATTTTACTATATGTTCTTTTATTTAATAACTTATTTAACATGAGAAAACAAGTATTTTATTCACTCAGTAACACGAAGTATTTCCATCGTCATAAAAATAAAATAATAATGAATTACATATATTTTTCTGCAAAAGCGGTAAAAACCATTTGAAATAATTTCGATTTATGAAATAGGAATTAGTATATATCTTCAAAATGTAGCAATTTCAAACTACATTTGAAAAATGAAGTTTGGTATATCGCAATATGTTTCCTTACACTGTACATGTGTGGCTCATATATTTAATTACAGAAAGTTTTGCACAGATTATAAGTCTAAATTGCGTCTAATTTTAAAGTCAAACATTAGAGACACATCTATTTAGGACCAATTTATTATAAGTGTTTTTTTTATATTTTTATATTATTTATCTGTGTGCCTTTGGGCGGGTAGGAGAGCCAGTGGAATGACTATTTTATATAAGTTAAAATAATAATAAATGTCCGAAATAGAATGAGTCATCTAATTAGGAAATAAAATAAATTTTCATTTTAAAAGGCAAAAGTATACAGGTTAGGTTACAAGTATACAGGTTTGTCGGTTAAAATTTCTTTCGTTTAATAGCGCTGTAAACAAAGTTTGATTCACAGTATAAACTATTATGTCAATTTGTTACTAGGATAGTACCTAATATCTGATGCGCAACCGATTTCAATTTAGCCTGATACTGTGTTTGTGTAGAAAATACATCTAGTTTCAAAAAGAATAAAAAAACGTAATGCTTTTTTCGTTCTATTAAAAGGACAATGCAGTCACAAACCGTTGTTTCATTATGGAAATGTACGGCGACAATGCCTTAATACAAGATTTGAGTGGGCGTTGGTTTGGGCAATTCAAGAATTGTGATTCCTTATCTTTTCATTTGGTAAATCATACGCCTTTGAAACCAAGTGAAATAGTAAAGAGCAGACTCTATCACTAATAATTATGAATGTGAACCATTGTTGATTAGAAAGCGGCAGTACAATGGAAGTATTGTAATGTGGTGATTTGAAAGATTTTGCGGCAATTCAACGGCTCCAGCTACACATCAAAAGACGTCAGAAATATGATACCTGCACATGGCTAGAAGCTCGCACCTTATTTGATGGATTCACCAAATCTAGCGTATTTGGACTCCCACTTGTTTACATCGATGTCTCACACTCTCTATTACTTTCCAAAAAATGCTTCAATAATTACGAAGGCTTCGAAAAATGACATGTTGATCAACTTAAATTATTAATGACAGATGACTTAAATTGACAGATCAACTTAAATTATTAATAATTTTTCCAGGAGAACCTTCGTTATTTGAAAGACAGATAGACAAAATGTAAAAAATAGTGAAGGCACATACTTTGGAAAAAATTATTCGCCACTTTTAACTGAAGGTGCAATTGTTTTCTTTAAGAAATATTAGGGATAATTAACCCTCACACTTGGTACATCTTACATCTTAAAATCTATTACCACTGACCTTGGCAGAAAATACAATACGGGTTTGAACAAGAATCTAATTCGAGAAAATGATTAAATTCGAGGCTGAACTCCAGCTCATTCTGTAAATGACTGGAAATAATATTGTAATATTATCCAAAATGGAAAAGACAAATTAGAAAACCATTCATCATCAAACATTTTGCTTCCTTTAATATTAGAAACCAAAGATGTTCAACTGCTTTTTTTATTCTAGAACATACATTGCATCTTCCCTCTAGGATTATTTGAAGACATTTTAGAGCGCAAAGGCAGAGAGTATTATCCCAAAAATGTCAAACTGCTTTTTATTCCTAAGCCATATCTGGAAAATCGATATATCGATATTCTCCTCTGGAAAATAGAGAATGAAGTTTCATCAAATGCATGACGAATACAAAATACCAATAAATCGATTTGTATCAAAACCAATTTAAAGTTTTAAAAATTAACTTTTTGGAAACTACAGTGAATTCTTAACTGCGCATGAGTGAGGCATTCTGAAATAGAATAAACCAATAAAATAACATCTCTTTTCTAGGTATGTCTTTTTCCAGTAGTAGATATTTTATTCCACAAAGATGTTGAAATGAAAAAGCCATTTCAAATACTTCAAAACTTTTTTTTTCTAGATTCTACTGAATATTTTTAAAATTCAATCCCTTCAAATCGTAAAGTTAGAATCTAAAATAGTTAGAGCTTTCAAAAATTTGTATCTTCAATTTTGACTTCAAAAAAATAGTTTCGCTATATTTAAAAACAGAGCAATTAATAGATATAAGATATATAAAAACAATAACATACTTCGAATTCATTTTAGACTATATGCACATAAATTTAACATTAAAATCTAATAATTGTATTTCCATACAGGATAGTTTAATACAGTTTTACAACATAATAATTATTAATAATAATTTAATGATTTTATTTTATTTCAATATCAACAGCAAAATGAAAAGATCTTACATTTATTCGTAAAAAATGCAATACCAATGTTTAATAAGTGGGATATTTTCAATTTCGTCTTTATAATTATATATATATCAAATTATTAATATCATTCCCATATTATTGTAACAAAAACTGAGATAAATCTATTTAACGAAGAAGTCTATACTGATTCTTTTTCTTAATTCCATGAATAATGTAAACTCCTAAACATCTTTTCAACGAAACTTCAGTGAGTGCCCAGGACACCTAGATTTCACTTCAAAATTATTTCCTATAGCATTAAATGGAATTGATTAAAAACCAGGTGCGCATGCGTTGCTCATTAAATACATGCATCCATATGGGTTTCAAAGACAGATATATTTTCTAATAACTCTCAAAAGAGGTCTGCACATACATTTGCTTATTTAAATGAGGCCCTCTTTTGTATAGCGAGTCCTTAGGAACAATTTGGTTTTGTGGGGGGAGAGGTAGGTAGTGTTAATATATTTTAAAGATAAATTAGGCCGTTTCAACATTATGAGCATGAATAAAAATATCTTAAGAATGAGAACAACATTTTATCCATTCATAATTTATTCCATTTCATCATCCATTTCCTTTCCAAAATTATTAAAGTCATTTTAAATTATAATAGTAAATAATACTTATATATATATATATATATATATATATATATATATATATATATATAATAAAACAATTTTATCATCAGTTAAATATTTTTTCAAACGATTTTCTAGACAAAAAGCATGGCAGTTTATTTTAAATTAACGGCGTAAAAAATAGTAAAAATCATTATACGACAGAAAAATATGCTCTTAAATGGTCTTCATCAAGAAAAGTTAAAAAAAATACAAACATTTATGATGATAAATACCCAAACTCAATTTAATATGTCTTTCATACTTCCCAATCTTTAAAAATAACTTTAAAAACATTTCAAATTATGAACAATGAACAATTTTTTATTGGAAATTAAATATTTGACACGAATATAATTCACGAATTATTATGATTTAAATGCATTTCCTATAAAAATGAAACTGCAACATTTTAGTTTAACATCAAAGTGAGTCTCTGTTTCTTTTTCGTTGTTTTTTATAAAAGGAAACCAGTATTTTTTTTTTTTCTTTTTTTGTTTTTTTTGAATATTCTTATGATTGAAATAAGTGATTACAAAGGTTTACTCTGTGGATATTATATAAAATATCTATTTAATGGAAATATTTAAATATGTATGTACATAGATCAGGAGGATATTATTTAGCAAATTTATTAAATACCAAACATATCTTTTTTCTGCTCATTATTAAGTTTCTAAAATAATGGATTCATTAAGAATTCAATGCTTCGACGAGAAATGAAAATTAAAAATTTTAAAACTCAATTAAAATAATTACAGCCTTTACTCAATTAAAATAATTACAGCATTTATTCAATTAAGATAATTACAGCCAAACCAGTTTCGATGAAACATATTCCAGATTTGTATCATATATCTCGAAATGATATTCTATGTTTTTATAAGGAATCATTTCCCTTTCTCTATGAATTTTAATTAATTAATTAGAAAACCCTAAAAATATTTAAAAACTTTAATTTTTTTCTTTTATATTTCCAGTTCTACGAATTTCAAAAGTGTAAAGTAGAAAACGCATATTACAAGATAAAAAAACATAAAAGATGTGGCTTTAATAATAATTACCTTGAAATCGTATTCATGAATCTAAATTAAAATATAAAATCTAACTTTCTCTTGCGAAATTCTTGGAATAACGAGAAAAATTAAAATTATTGAAGTTTACAATATATATATATATATATATATATATATATATATATATATATATATATATATATATATATATATATATATATATATATATATATATATATATATATATATATATATATATATATATATATATATATATATATATATATATATATATATATATATATATATAGCTTGGTGACAAACTTGGCGACGAATTTGGCGCCAAAATAGATTATACCCGAAACATCGAGAATTTTCAAGAACCGTCCAGTAGGAATGGAGATACGCCTCGAACGTTCCTGATTGGTTGAGAGGCTTCTATCCCCGCCTCCTAAGACCTATAAAAGGAGCTGCAGCTGCCGGGGAGTAGACGGAACAGTGGAGTCGTAGTAGTTGTGCACCGACGGTGAATTGGAGTCGTGGACCAGTGGAGTCGAAGAGTAGTCGGAAGCGACGGTGAAGAACTCGTCTTCCAGGGACTAGCGAAGCAGCGACGGAGTAGAGCTGCTGTGTGTACTGTTGTATGCTGAGACACGTCTCGACTGTATAGTGATAATAGTCTTCTGTGCTGTATATAGTTGTCGTCTTTGTGTTGTCCTGTGTGTCTTCGTGTAAATAAACGTCGTTGTTTCATTTTCTACTGCCGTCTGGTGATTGAGCGTTCTTCACACCATATACCCCCACTATACAAACGAACCCCGGAAATTTCGCAACAATATATATATATATATATACAGGGTGTCCCAAAAAATGTATACACACTTCAAATAATTGTAAATTTGGGGTTTATTATAATTCGAATAATTTTCAACATTTAAAAGATTCTACAAATATCATTCTATTGTCTTGTTATCGCATGTTCTCAAGCTGATGTCCGTTCTGCTCCAGACACTGCTGACAACGCGATGCGATGGAATAGCACACATGATGGAACAATTCCCTTGGGATATTCGTACATTCATGTTCAATGGTTGCCCTCAATTGAACAACTGTTGCAGGTTTATGGACGTCCTGAACAGTTCCATCAGCTTCAAACTTATCTCTAATTCGAGTGATGGTAACTCGTGTAGGTGGTTCTTTGTTAAACTTCCTCTTAAATTGTCTTTGCACTTGTACTGCATTTTCATACTTCCAGTAGCATTTTAGAATAAGTTTCCTTTCTTCAAATTCAAGTCTGTTCGGGGGGGGGGGGAGGACTCGGTTCAATGGGTTCAGTTTGTAGAGAAAGAAGAAATAACTTAGTTATCAGCTGCTAAAATGTGTATACATTTTTTTGGGACACCCTGTATATATATATATATATATATATATATATATATATATATATATATATATATATATATATATATATATATATTTGTGTGTGTGCGCCTGCACGTGTAAGGAATAATTGACTTTAAGATATGTATTTATGGGAAAAAATATTTAGAATAAGAGTATTGGAGCTCTGGCATATATATATATATATCAGAAAGGCAGGCAAGATTTTTCAGTATTTGCATTTTTGAGCTTAATGTTTTTCTAATTTACACACAATTTCTTTTTTTGCATATTGGCGATAATTTTTGTAACAGACAGTTAATGCTTATAATACAAATTAAATTTAAATTAATTATAATTATTTCCGGAATGAAAGTATTCGTCATAACAATTTATTTGTGTTAATAAAATGACAGGTACACACATACAATTCCATTCATCTGTATCAATAATTTTTAATGATAACATCAGATTAGGATTGAGTCTCTGGAACTAAATGATTGTACTTAGTTTATATTGATTTTAATGACTTAGTGTCAAATATAATCACACTTAAAAGTTTAATTTGGAATTTAATATGGCGTAAAAACTACTTCACACAAATAGAACTTTTGACGAACAGTGATATTTTAATATTTTTAAAGTGTGATATATCTTGATTCTAATAAATTAGTTTTCGTCGATATCATAATGTTTATTTTAAACGTATATTATAGACATAGATAATTTTCTTTAGTTTTTAATTAATGGAGTTCGAAGAATAATTTTATTCTTTGTTTTGAGAAGTCATTGTGTGCATTGGATATTACAAAATATTATATATTAAAAAAATCAATTTTTCTTATTATCTTAATGTCAAACGTATACTACAGAACATTTTTTTAGCTTCTAACTAAGGGAATTTAATAAATTGTTCAATCTTGAATGAACTTATGCATCATATTAGTCGCAGTTATGGGTATGTATTTCTCATAATAAGTATTTTTCATCAAACGAAACTAAAAATGAAATGATGAATGATGCTTTATTGATAGATGGGGTAACATTGCATTTGCAAAGGAAACATAAGGAAGATTCGCATTTTAAGTAATTACTAAGGGTGTAAAATTTACAAAGGGAACAGAGTATATTTCCTTAACAAAGTTTCCTTTACGTTGTATCCTTTTTTTTTAAAATAAGTTGACAATCAAAATACTCTGAAAACTCTCCTCAAAATATTCATATTATCAATCGAGAATTGTATACCCGTATTTGTTGTTTTTCAATTTAATGAATTTTTAATTGATCATCAGTTTTAAAAGGAGAAATTTACCTAAATATTAAATAAATCAACTAAATAACATGTTAATTAAATTAGTTCTTTTCATAAACTATATTTAAATGTTTGAATAAAAAATATTTCTAGACTATTCAATGGTTTTGCGAAATAATGATATGCATATAGGTTTCAGTAAAAAGTTTCCTTTCATACAAAATATTCATCGAATTTAGACTAATATGCAGAAAATTGTGTGTAGAAAAAATGTAGATTTCTCATTGGTACTACCTTCAGAAATACCAGAATTAGGGTGATTTAAATATTATCAACTTTTGACATATAAAATATTTCTAATAAATTATAATTCAAACGATTTCTTGAATCCATATATCGTGCACTAATTTTAAATATATTAATTTAAATCAATTATTCTTTTTAAAGAAATCTTCTTTCTTTCTCTCACATGAAAATTGAAATCCTATTTATTGCTATCAAATAATTTCCAGAAGAGAATGTGTGTACTCCATAAAGTCTTAAATTAGAGCAAATTTCTCTTAAACATCCATGATCCTCTTTCATAAACCCATTTCAACATGAAAAATTGTCTTCATTCTCAAAATTGTTGAGGCTTCAAGGGGAGTTGATGTAAACAGCCATTACACAGTAACTTCAGATACGTACTCTACTAGTGACATAATTAAGAGATACGTAAAAGATTAATCTATACTTTCCAGCAGGTGTCTAGGGAAACACAGTGGGGGAAATTAAATTTATGAACTGTCCATTTCAATCGTTGCACCGCAGGAGGCACTTTAAGGATCTGCAGTGTTTGAAAAATCGTACTATAATCCTACCACAGTGGTAATTAAAATTTTCGATTGATATTCCCGGTCTTAGAAACATTGCGAAATTTATGAATCATTGGCTGAGGGGATGTGCATTAGCGGCAATCATTCGTGGACGGGCAGCTTAATGTTCATTACTTATCGCACGAGTTTCATCTGGAATTGTTTAATTCGGTTTATATATATGCATGCAAGTATATGTATGGATGCCGGTATTGAGCAAAATATCTCAAAAATGAAATGCCAGCATCTTTTAATTCTTTTAAAGTTACTTTTGATTGATTCATAGCAAAATGTATTATTTATTTATTTTCATTTATTGGTTATTACGTAATTTTTAATGTTTTTAATATTTATAATTTTTATTCTGTTTCATAGAATGAAGCCCCATATTTCATTTCCTTCGATTTTATTAAGAATTAATTCAAAAATATTTTAAAACTTGCAAATATTTAATAGCCTGCTTCTGTGCGCAATTAATAATCGACTAAAGAAAAAAAAATCAAATATTCTAAGAAGAAAGAATTTCACTAAGAAGAAAATCTTCAATGTTCTAAGAATCACTAAGAAGAAAACTCTTTAAGTTACAATATATTTGTGCTGAATATAAATAAAATACACATATCCTTTTAATTTTCATTGAAATTCAATGTTTATTATATGAATAAAAAAGTATTCTTGAATTTTGTAAAAGATTGGCTTCTATATCTCTTTCACTTTAAAACATAAAAATTATTTATTTTCATCCGTAATTTAGATTATTGAGCTGAGGTTTGCATTTTTATTAATTTTATATTTATGATGACTCTTTGTGCTCTTACTTCACGAACCTTTTGGAGATTATATATTAATATTTTCTTTTAAATAATCTTTTTTTTTTAAATTTTGCTTCTAGCATTGCATTCTTTTTCTGTTAAAAATCAAAGTTTTTTAAATCTGACTTTAATAACTAATTTTGATTCACAAATGAGTAAATATTATGTACTGAGAAGAAAAATGTTGTATATTATGAAAGTTTGTATTTAAAAGAATGACGTGCCTTTATTTATTATTTTTATTATTACTGTACTAACTGACATCTAATTTAGAACTTAATCTTAACACCTAACTATTTTTATCATCTATCCTCAAACATTTAACTTCAATCTTAATTTAAATCTTACTTTTAATATTTAACTTAGCCTCTTACAACATCTAACTATATTAAAACTAGTAACTTTTTTTTAAATTTTATTTCTTAAGCATTCTATAATAAGCAAGATATTTTCCTCTTCAACTTTCTTTTGTCAACTTGTGAACAACTTACGTCAGATTCGTTTAGTTAGCACTTCGGATTCTATTTGATATTTAACAGCTTTCTTCAAAAACAAACAAATTCCAAATTAAGATAATATTACGAATATCTGCTTAATTTTACAAAACAAATATGTATTCTAAATGTATCAGATTATGTACATTTAGTTATGTACATAATATTTATAAGTATCTGTATTTTTAAATAACTTATACATAATATGTATAAGTTATTTAAAAATGTAATGCAATAAAGATTGTCATAACTCTTTTCAGATTTATTCCAATACAGTTTTCCTTATACCCCTTAAATATAGAGAACCATATTAATAATATAAAAAAATGAATATTATCTTATAATTTTAGCTTGCATTATAATGATCTCTACTTCTGCATATTGTTGGAAATAATATGCAGCAAGTGAAATTTGTCTCAGACAACAAGAATTATACAATTCCCAATTCAAAAATACAACGAAGATTGAAGAAAAATGCTGAATTCCTTAATTGAAATGTTTGTGACTAACAATACAGTACTGCAATAAATTGCAATAATTCTTATTACAATTTATTGCGAATTGCAATAAATTCTTACTATACAGTTTTATAACAGTTTTCCAAAATTATGTGTTTTTGATGAAGAAAACGAACTGCTGTTATTCATACTATATTGTTTTGATTACTGCGGCTTTAAAGGACGTGTTTTGTAAATTATATGTATTAGTATAGAATCTATTTGCATGACAGGCATTCTAATACTAAAATATAAATATACCATATAGTTTGACAAAGAAAAAAAAACATGAAATATGTTCTTGTGTAATTGTCCAAATAAGTTTAAAACAATGCGGGTGGGAATAATCTGGCACCAGGTTCAACAATACAGTACAGCAAATATTTTTATTGTTGAAAGAAAAAAAAGCAGATGTTGTAGGGAAATGAAATCCATTTTGAATAATTAATTATGATTCACATTTAAATAATGAACCTGAAAAATCATTTTCATAAAAAAATGTTAATTTTAACATTGCATTATTGCATGTTATTTTTAACATTGTTTAAAAATGACATAATTTTTTTTAAACATTGCCTGATAGCCTATATCTGAATTTTTTCAATGTATTCAAATACTTTTAAATGTGTGGTTATAAAACTAGATTACGAACTGTGAATGTGTGATGCTGGTCTCAATTAAAGTCAATTCCTGTTTGAAATTATTTATTTTCATGTCACACTCAATGTACTTTAAATGTAGAATATAGGTAGTTTTTTAAAAGGAACTATTTTATTACAGGGGTGAAATTTCTTGGAATATGGTTAAAGAAAATAAAGCATTGTTTTCCAAATACATACGCAAAAAAAAAAAAAAAAAAAAAAAATCTCAATGCATTTTTGAAAAATTTTGAAATGTGCGGAAAACAGTATTGGTGATTTACTGCCACGTTAAAAAAGTATTTTTACTATGAACAAGTGCAAATTGTCCTATGCTGTTTGCAATTGACTTAGACAATTTTTCATTAATAACTTTCCTGGGTCCTTCTGCAATGTATATACAATGCTCTGATGTAATTTTAAATGTTACATGAAAGGCAGAGTTTTAGATATGGATCATTATGATAAAGAAACAATTTTTTTGAATAAGAACTGATAAAGAGCTTAATAAACCTGTAGAAAGTGTATGTACTTACGATCCTTACTATGAAATTTCTGTTTAGCCTTTATATCATGTTAAATGATGCAGTCAAAATTCCAAAAGTTTACTTACATCTTTTAAGAGGCTATTATTCCCGCCTTAGTTGAAGAAAGATCATCAAAATGTAAGTTTATCTTAAACTTACAATAAAATAGAATAACTGATAAAAAACAGAATCTTTATGTGCAATCAAATATATATATAGTATGTGTGTGTGTGTGTGTGTGTGTGTGTGTGTGTGTGTGTGTGTGTGTGTGTGTGGGTGGGTGGGTGTTGCAAAGCTTCTAAGATTGTACTGCTAAAGAAAATGTTTATTTATGAGTTAAGATAATCGAAAGTAGGATTAACTGTCGCTATGAAATGAGAAAAATATTATTTTGTGAGGCTAGAATAAACTCAGTATTTTTTGTCTAGCATTAGGGACGAATGTTGTGTGCAAAAAACAATAAAAATGCACTTAAAAATGTATTTTTTATGTTTAATCTTGGCAATGGAAGCATTCTTTCTTGTAATTATATAAGCTTTACTAGTGGTGGAAATTTATCCATTTTTATGAATCATTTGTTTTACATCGATGTTTTGGCAAATGATTGAGATAAAAAAGAGCCTAGACTATAATTACACTCTCATGCATGTTAATAATTTCCCAATATTTCTAGGTACGAGGTTATAAATGATATTTAATAACTTGAAGTTTCTAAAAGTTTTTATGTAAGTCTTATGATTTCAATCTTAAGGAATTTGTGTGGTATTCCGTAAGATTGAAAGTTCAAATTTTCAAAATCAAAAAGTTCTGATTTTAATAAATCTATTTTAAAGAGACCCCTAGGTGGTGTTCTCTAAAGATATATCTTGCAACGTATTAATTGAATATATATTAGGAAACAATAAATGCTATGCACATTATATAAATGTTTTTTTATACTTTTTTTTATACTTGATGATGGATAATTTTCAGCTCATAGATTCTTGTTATTTAAATATAAAATTACTTCTAGAAAAAATTTACATGACAACAGCCAAATATATATTTTTATAAATATTAAGTAACTTTTGATACTGCTTAAGATTACATTTTTTTCTAAATAATATATTGAATTTGTTTATATTGTATGTATATAAATGAATTTCTTTTTACTTACGACTCACACAAAATACGAAGCCATTTTTTGGATTTTTCATTTATGACAGTTTTTACGCGTACTTCATCATTTATTTTACTTAACATCACTTATTTGATGTACCCAGAGTTTGTGATGGATTATTGCATTTAAACTTTTTTTCCTATTTTTATATAGACTTATTTTTTGACTTTTATATTTTTCATTTGAAACATTCTTTATCATTTTATGAGAGCTAATGTATTCTTCTAAGAATGATATTCGTGTTTACATTCAAAGAGAACTCAAGAATTTTAAATGAATAATTATTTACTAAACCAGTTAAAGGAAGACATCAAAAAAAGAAAATAAAATTTACAATGTTTGAGAAAATTCAAATTTTGTGTAGTAATATTTATATTTAAAACAAATGAATTTTTTATTTTTTCCAAAATTAAAACTAATTCTGCCATCACCTTACCGATTTTTCAAATTCGAGAATTTAATTCAGGTTATATAAAATTGTCTACTTAATTTTCCATAGATGTTTACGAAATGAATGGGAAAAACAATGAATTTGAAAAGAAAAAAATGCACGGAAAAAAAAAACTAAACTACTTTATTCCATTGACCAAAGAATGAATTTTCAAAGCTGAATAAAATGAAAGCAATTTGCATGATCACATGTGTTTCCTGATGGTGATTTTCTCCTATAAATAACAGAATAAACTGTTACTTTTATTGAAAGCTGTCCTTCATTTTAGTCACGCTCCGTTTAATCTACAGAAACTATTTCAAGATTTCCATTTCTTATTTGTTAGAATTTAAAAAGAATTTGTGGGCGTTGTAATGTGATGAATTCTTTTCTTATCAAGTTTTCTAAGAATGAATCATCATGGTTCATGGAGTTAATCGAGCTCCTACTGATTTTTCATCGAAATGTATATCTAAAGATTTTTTTTAAATATGATATCATAACTTACATGAAAAATATATTTAAAAATTCATGAATGAATTTATTTGCTTCCTTATATTCTTTTCTTCTCTTTTAATTGTCATATGATAATTCTATAAGATTAAATTTGTTTAAAAAAATAGAAAAACCCAACATCTGTTTCTGCAATATATTAATATTTATTTTTCAAAAACTTTTGAAAATGGCGAATTATTCATAAACATATTATCATGATATTTTTGGTAGTGCTCAGAATCTGGAATTTAGAAAATTTCCATATTTGTGCATATAATCTTTCTTTTAAAACTTTTATATGATTGCAATAATAATTGCTTTCTTGATTAAATGTACTCATAATTACTCATGAGTACATTAATGGTACTCATAATAAGGAAGTACATTTTTGTAGGAATGTGTTCATAGTATCAGAAAATATCACCATTATTAATTGCTAAAATCTTTTCTTAGGAAATTACTCGATTTTCTAAACAGCTATTAATTCAAATAGACTCCACGCTCAGAAATTCAAAATTAACTGAAATATAAATATAAAAACATCTATTCTGGAATCGAAATGTTTACTATTTAAATATTAAAAATAGTTCCGTATTAAACATATGTAAGTAGGTTTTAAGACTTTGTATGTGTGGACTTTACGGATGCATGCTTTTTTTTTTAATGGCGAAAAAAAAGTCTATGACAAATTGACTTACCATGCTACAAGTTGTTCGTTTTGTATCACAACTAAAATATTAAAAGAATTTTAGAATCATATTCATTTTCTGTCTAAGTAGTGATAGACTAATTAGAGAGATAGAACTTTAATCATAGAAATAGACTAATTGATTTAAAAAAAGATTAGAATAAATATTTTTCTGGAGTATCAATTTTTCCGCTTTATAAAAATAAAAAGAAGCAATTTAAATTTGTTATAATTGTTACATTGTTAACATGACAATATGAAAAAGGCTATTGTTGCAGTAATATGTGCATCTGAAATTCTTTTACAGTATAGCAGATGATTTGTTAATAATAGAATGGCTACTATGTGTACAATTGATACAGCTTCTAGTTCTATAATAGCATTATAATTTCACACTTACACCATGTAAAATAATCCACCCCTTTCAAATTTTTTCCTTAAAGATGTTATACATAAGATGAATATATGAACTTATATAGGAATCGACATTATGAATATCGACAGAAAAGTAATATTCTTTGTCCTTTATTATCATTATAATTTCATTCCCCAAGCCGTATAAAATAATTCACGTTTCAATTTTTGCTCACAGGCATTTTATAAGCTTTATTAATAGAAATCTCTTCTTGATGTACAGTCTAAGACATATTCTGTCCTTTTAAAACAATTTGCATTTTGTTCCTTTGTTCCAAAAGAGTTGAATGAACGAATTACTGCATATAACATGTTGTTTCTTTCTTTTTTTTTTCAATGTGTATGATTCATAGTTTAAATATTTTTATTCTTGAAAAGTGATGTCGAACTTTCCATGGCATAGCAATGTTAAAGAGTAAATGAATGATAATTTTCATGCTACAAAAGGGAATTTATATATGATTCATTTCCAGTCACCATTGCTATCAGGCTGGTGTGGTGTGGTGTACGAACTAAGATGCAATCCACGTCATCTGACTACAGTTAAAAAGTACGAAGTCAGTCCTAATGTTTTTTTTTAAAAGAGAAGTTAATATATCTAAACTAAACTAAACGAAATTAAACTTCCAATCAACATAGATATAGTTAATGATATGATTTAAAACATATATTTGTCTTCAATTTAACTCTCCTATCTTTAATAATTAAATGTATGCATGTATCTATTGCCCTCATGGGCTCGCTAGATAAAATAATAAGAGTTTTATGTCAATATAATTTTGATTTTGAAGTAACGCGTTAGTGGAAATATTAAGTTAGATATAAAAGCATTAGCTGAAATATTTTTCAGACAATAATGGGGGCCAAACATGAGGTATAAAATGAAACGAAATCAATCGAATGAATTAAAATCATACTTTCAAATGTTGCATTCTTCGACCCTTTCCATTTTACTTATTTCTTCAACAAATCTCTGCTGTGAGAAAGAATGATGATAAATTGAAAAATAAATCACACTTATTTCGACAACAAAGTTGCCAAAAGGCGACAGCTACCCATTATCAAACTATTTGTTAGAAAAACACACGCATACATAAAAAAAAAAAATCATCACAAAAGTTTTGTCACTCCTTCGCCTTAATGTCCTCATGGATTAAATGTGTTTCATAAACTCGCGCTCGGGAATTAATAATAAATGACTGTTTATTCAGCATAGCTGAAAATGATTTCACAGCGTGTAGTCCAAAACAATTGCTTGGTAAATCCATTCCGAGAATAAAATGAGTAGAAGAAATCTAAGTTCAAAAACTAAAATATAAAAGAAAAAAGGGGGGAAGGACTGAAATTGATTATGCCCCTTGCTGTTCTTTCGCGTCGTTAAGCACTCACGGTCGAAGAGTCATTCGAACGTCTTGGCGCCACCCATAGCAACATGTCGATAAAACCGTCTATTAAGATAGCTATGAAGGTAGCCGTACATTAATACATATTTAGACATCCCGGAATGTTGCCTCGGACCAATGAACTTCTCAATATCCTCCCCAAAGAAAATAACTGCATGTTTTTATCGATGAGCTACTGAGGAAGATATGTCTTCTATGCTTATGAAAATTTTCTAAAAATAAAACAGATTCCAATTCTATTAGTTACATATTTGAAACATTTTGCATTTATTCTTATCTTTTATTAAATGGAAGTTGAATTGCTGATATGTTGATTGAATCTTCAAGAATGATAAACAATAGTTTCCATGGATTATAAGGTTAAAAATTTAAATCAATCAATTTAAATCAATTTAATTATACCTGTGTTTTAAAAGTGATAACTATAGCGATAAAATTATATTATTTTATATGTAATAAAAAGTGGATTGTTTCATTTTATAGAGAAAAATATTTAAATTGCGTCACATTCATATAATAAGTATAACTGAACAAAATGTTAGGTTTTAACTTCAAATTATTTTGCTCTAAATATAGTTCAGCTTAATTAATATATGGAACAATCAATAATCACTATTGTTCCCTGTAAATACAAAATTCATTACTGTTAATAATCTTTATAATGAATATCTGCCGGCGTCCTAGCATAGGGGTAGCGCATCTTCCCCGTGATCTGGGCGTCCCGGGTTCGAGTCCCGGTTTGGGCATGGTTGTTCTTCCTGTTCTATCTGTGAGATGTGTGAATGTGCCCTCCTGTAAAAAGGGGTTGCGCAAGCGAATGAGTGGTGCGTGAGTAGCAAAGTAGTACTCTTGGCCCTAGTTGGCGCTACGATAAAAACAAGAGGCGTCCCCCTTAGGCTTAAATCGGCTGTGTTTGAACAGCAGGCTTGTCCGTGGCAAGTGCCATAAGAAACAAACAAACAAACAAACAATAATGAATATCTCATTATTTCACTTCTGACATTAAAACCATTGTGAGAATTTTAAATTAAAGTTATCTCATTGACTCAAACAGAGTAACCATTGAGTTTGCTCAAACTATAACAGTAACTTTAAAGATAAAAAAATCAGTTGCATCATGTTGAATGATTGAATCTTCTTGAAATAGACTGATGTTCCTTGGACTAATAATTTTACGTACTTAACATTTCAGAAAAAAATCACATGATTTAATATCTATCTACAATTTTAAACACACTTCACAGCGATTTATAGCAGTGCTCAATAAATATTAAGACAGCACATCCATGTATGAAATAAACTCAACAACAGATGCTGATATAATGTAGTAATTTACTAATAAATAATGAAATAGCATGGATAAATTGAATAAATATTCACGAAGCAAGAAAAAAAACAGCAAAAATCTTTCCATAAGTTGAATTTTAAAACAAATCAATGTTTCTCGCTATAAATATAGTTATAATATCTACCAGTTCTTCAGAAAATAAAAATAAAATAAAAGATCATAAAATAGCTGCTTTTTTTTATTTCAAAAGAAAACTTTCCCTACATAAGTTCAAAACATTCAAGTCAAAATGCTTCAAACATGTCAAGTGCAAAATAAATCTTTGACCTCGAAATCGACTGTAGATAGTAATTTTGTCGCAGATGATGCTAGGAAATGATAGCTATAAACGTAAAATTGACACCAGCACTTCGTCCTGGAAGATATCAATTCATACTATTTTATCTATATTCAGATGCTATTTCTAGACAACGAATGTCACTTCTGGGTTATTTTTGAGTAAGTTATGTGTATATGTCAAGCACTTTAGAAGCCAAATGGTAGTTTCGACGAATGTTGATTGGTGAATATGTTTCAAAAGCAATCAATCTTAGATAAATTAATGTGTGTCGAAAATAATTTTTGTTTTTTGCCTATCATAGAAAAAATACAAACATGACCTTACCTTATTATAGAAGAAATGCCAACAGTAATATTTTTTCCTATCATAGAAATAAAGAACATAAAACAGTGATAAAAATATTGATAAGTTGAAGAATTAATCTATATTTATGTTATCTCAAATCCATTGTTGACAGCATTAGTTTCAGAGGAAAGATCAATAAAAAATGTTAGCATTTCATATTTTTGTTTTTTTTTTTAATATCACAAAGGAGATTGTTGTTTCTTTAGTGTGTTGCCATAGTAACAATAAAACAACTACTATGTGACCATTTTTAAGATATTATCTGCTTTTATCCGCAAGCAGACTCAAGAAAATATAGGTTGTGTTTGGTTTCAAATAAATCTATCATGCATAACTTGATGTCTAAGATTCCCTTAATTAAAAAATGTATGTATCAAATTGTTAGCGTTTTCTATTTTTAATATCATAAACGAGATAGTTATTTCTTGAGTTTATTGGCATAGTAGCAATAAAACAAATACTGCCCATTTATAACATATTAGTTGCTATTATCCCCAAACTGGTTCACGATAATATAGGTGGTGCTTGATATAAAGTAAATCTCTTATGATTAACTTGATACCTAAGATTCTCTCAACATAGAAATTTAAGTATAAAATTATAATAAACTTTAAATCAGTGATTTTTTACTAATTTCAAACATGTTCCATTTAATGTGCACATGAACATATATAATGAATGCTGCCATCCGTAGCGTCAGAGGGATGTAAAATATTACTATAATAGGTTTTCTTGTTGCATGATTTTTCTTAGTGATCCTGAATTTCATCTTCTTATCCCAGGAGTAAACTGCTTAGGTAATTTAACGAATCTCTAATCCTTAGCTAACAACAAAAGAAGAAAGTCATGAGATTAAACATTTCACAGAAGATGAAAGATTGATTTATTGATGATTAATTAATTGCAACAACTAAGATTTTATTTCATTGCAATGATATATATATATTCTTAAAGATTGTTAAAGTTTTTATAAAACTGCATTATAAAAAGTTGACACCACTCAAAAGATAATTTTTTGAATTTGTATTAATACAATTTTTTTTATTTATTTTCAGATGTTATCAGCAAAAAATTTCGTTTAGTCTTATTTAATTAAAATTTTTAAATAATTAATTTGACACAGATTCATAAAAAATCATATTTTTATCATCCCGTAGAATATATTTATGTTAAATTCTATAGGTTTGAACAAAACAATCTATTCTCTGTAAAGCCAACAAAGATAAACTGTATCGTTTATTTGTAATAGAAATTTATACATTTTTCAAAAACCAAATTTTACAATCTACTTCGTTTTTGTATTGTCCTTTGTAAAAAAGTTTCAGTTAAAATGAGTTAAATTTGAATTCTATAACTGTCAAAAGTAATATAATGGCTATTATAGGAAAGATTTTGCAATTTTCAAGAGAGGTCAAATGACGGAAGAGATATCTGACATAGAATGTCCCTCCGAAATTTCTATTTCACATCAGTGGGACGCAGAGTTTGCCCTGGATGATTTTTCATGTAGTAGATGCACTTACGCAGGGTGTCCATTGAAATCCTTTTACTCCATATTAACTGGAAACGGTGGCAATTATTCCCACAAACTTGGTGAAGTAAAATGAAATTGTGCTACAACGCAGAAATTCAGTTAAAGCGCCACCTGGTGTCAAAAGACAGATTTAATGTTTTTATCTAGAAAACGATACATGAGGGGGAGGGAAGGATTTTGAAATTACAGAGTGTTTTCTATGTAGTATAAAATGTCACCTTGAGCACAATAATGTCAATAATGAAATGTGCAAAATGTGCATTAAATTAATTGTGATTTTCTTATCTGCACCATAACAACTCCAGTCATTAAGAGAGAAAAAAATGTATTTTGGATAATAAGAATCGACACGTTGTTGTGTATCATTCCGAAAATTAAAATATCTCTTCATAACTAATATTTCTGTTTTAATTTCTGACATAAGAATGGTGGAAACCTTCACCAACACATGCGTGCTTTACACGTTTTGCTTTTCATCTGCATATTTTGCTGATATTCTTGAGTTTAATATTCTACTAAGCAAAAGAACTCTATAATTCTGCAGATGATATTTTTACCATACCGTGTGATATTTTCCAGGTGGGGGGGGGGGGCTACTTCATTATATACCGCCTCTTGCGGCCCAGCCGATTTCACTGTGTAGTACATGGTCACTTTATTATGCCTAGACACCAAATTTGTGGCTATAGGTGTCGCTGTTCTCAAGTTAATGTGAGATAAAAAGACTTTAGTGGGCACACTATACATAGGCATTTGGTGGAATCGACTCTTAAATCTGATACTTTATCATTTGAATGCCACAATCAATTGAAAGGAGAACATTTTTTTCATAACTAGGTCATTTATCAGATATAGAGTTAAACACCATTAATTCTTAATTTTGAAAGTGATAGTTTTTAATTAATTTGTACTTAGAAATTGCAAGGATTTGAAAACGTTTTGTGCGTATGAAATTTAATAAAATGTATGTAATAACTAAATATTATTAAATACTTTCGAACTACGACTTTCTTAAAATTATGGGCTTGAGTATAAAAAAATAGCTTACAAAATTTGATATTGAAAAAAAATTAGCCGAAATATTTAATCATATTTAAAAAAAAATCAGATTAACTTAAAAATTAATAAATGACAGTTAAATTAACTTTCGAAGGATAAAAATCTAAAATGTAAATTTGTGCAAGATTCATAAATCATTCTCTATTTTTTTTTTTTTTTTTTAAATCCTGCAAATTAAAAAAACAAAAAAAAAAAAAAAAATCGCATGTTTTTAAAACCGTGGTACGAAAGTTCACATTTAATGATATAATGATATCAACATTTTTAGCATATTTTTTCTATTTATAATTGCACATAACATCGTTTTAATTAATTTATTTAATGTAAAATGAATATTTGAATGATGGTAGTTTTTTCCAATATTTAATCTGAAAAAATGTCTTTTTTTTTCCTTTTTATATAGGAACATACTTATATTACTCTGTTTCAATAACGTGTAAAAGTGTCTAGTGATTCATGAAAGAGAGTAAATGAGGGTAGGGTTTCAGGTCTGCTGGAACACAAAGAACAGTTAATGATTAAATTTTAATGAATACACATAGATTAAATAAAGTCTAGCTGAATTACGTACCAAAGAAAAATGTACAGCTGCATTAATTTATTTCATAAAATATAAGTTAATGTCTTTTCCCTTTTTATGTAGGATCATACTTGCATTACTCTATTTCAATAAAGTATAAAAGTTTCTAGTGATTCATGGGCGAGATAAAATAAGGTTAGCATTTTAAATCTGCTTAAACACAAAGAACCGTTAAAGATCAAATTTTAAGGAATATAGCTTAAATAATATATATCTGAATTAAGCACTAAAGAAAAATGTACAGCTACATCCATTTATTTCATAAAATACAAGTTAATGTCTTTTCACTTTTTATATAGGATCATACTTGCAATACTCTATTTCAATAAAGTGTAAAAGGTACTAGCGATTCATGGGCGAGATTAAATAAGTTCAACGTTTTATCTCTGCTGGGACACAAAAAAAAAACACGTTAAAGATCTAATTTTAATGAATATACCTTAAATAAAATCTATCTGAATTACATACCAAAGTTAAATACACAGCTACGTTAATTTATTTTATAAAATATACATTTACTAGTATGCTTTAACAAAATAAAATATCATATTTTCTATTGGGTTTTTTTCCGCATTATCAAACAGTGTCAAAGCACAAAGAAATAATGAAACGCTAATTAGATACATGAATTGTTTGTCTAACTTAATTAGTCAATTATGAATTTGGCAGTTTTTTTCCTTCATTCTTTCGGAGAGCTGGAAAAGAGAGAAAATGAAATGATATGTCTCTCAAAATTTCATGAAATTGACTAATTTTCCATCAAAGTAATTAATTTTGTCCTTTGATATTTTTTCGTAGCCGATGGTAACTTAATGAGTGAAAGTAGTAATTACAGGAGTTTGTTTGAAGTTTTCGTAGATGCTGTCGAAAAGAATACCATTATTGCTTAGCAAACTTATTCTTTACTCCTTTACAAAGGCCTTTTATGAAAGAGTAAAGATCAACGATAGGAGTTGCAAATTATATATAAAATGAGTAAAAAAAAAGACTTTTTATGACACTGAAACTTATATTAATTCTTTTTAATTATTTACAGATTAATTGCTATTCTGTTTAATTGTTTGAAAATTTTAAAATAATGTCATTATTATATTTCTAATTTCTACTAATATTAAAATACTATATATATGTTTGTGTTTGCATATTCAGTACTTTTCCGTTTCCGAGAGCCACAAAAAATCACCAAACTGCTGGCAATTTTTAAACATTATTTTTTTTTTTGTTAGCGACTTGGCAAAAATAATATAACTGTCGCCAACGGTCATCGGAAATGGAAAATTACCGTATATTCTTGCTCTACAAGTAAGTTGCATTTGAACTTCAAATACTATATTGTTATAAATAAATTTTGAAGGGCATTAATACATTTTTAGACCCTTTTATATTTTTAAATAAAAGCCGTTTCGATTATACCAATACCATTTTCAAGCAATTATTTACCCAACTTTGAGATCTTCATTTATTTATTAATTTAATTTTTATATTTAAGTTTAAAACCTCTGTCAAAAGGTCTGTTGCCTGCATGTGCTCCATTCGTAGTCAAAGGATTAAAACAGCATAAATTGTTATTTATAATATATAAATAATTTCTTCTGATGTTTCGGCAAAGAAACTTTCGCCATATTGGGTAACTTCTTACAACTTGAACCCGCTGCTATTCTCTCATACCTATTATTACTTCCTTATTTGGGTGAAGGGCCAATTTTAGCCTGCTTTAGTGTCAGATCACTATTTTGAAGCAAGCGAAAAACCATTAAAAATGTGTATTAATATAAAGCAGAAATTAAAAATAGTGGTAGAGTAATTAAAATTAATTTTCATGCTTTAAAATATTGCTTAAAAATAGTAATAAATTCTGAAAGAAAATATTGTGCAAAACTGAAAACAATATTGAATTGCTGAAAATTTTTAGTCCTTAGTCCTAGAAGGGTTTAAAAGTCTTCCCGAATAATTTCCTAATATCCTAATTATATATATATATATATATATATATATATATATATATATATATATATATATATATATATATATATATATATATATATATATATATATATATATATATATATATATATATATATATATATATATATATATATATATATATATATATATATATATATATATATATATATATATATATATATGTGTGTGTGTGTGTGTGTGTGTGGGTGGGTGGGTGGGTGTGTTTGCGTGCTTCAAAAATTAGTTTCCATAAAGGAAACTAATTTTTGGATTGTGTCTTACCATAGTTTAATAGAATTATTTAATGCAATGCTATTCTTTCTATTTTAACTTGAGTAACATTTCTTCACTCTTATGCCAAGAGTTGCAAAATCTAAAAGCAAACGTATTTGTCAATTTAAAACAGAATTTGTCATTCCTGTTCATGCAAGTTTAGGAGAAAGGAAATTTCTTACGTTCATTCTTTCTTAAATAAATTATTTAACTTTGAAATCCATTATTTTGGTGGAAATTATGTATATTTCAGCTCTATATTTAAAAAAAAAAAATTCACTTCATTTAAATTAATGACTAATGGTAAAAGTTAATAGATTTATCCAAATCCCTTTAGTTTATACTTCCGTGAAAAATAATATATCTTTGAAAACCTATGAATATATTTCAATTCATCGAACATAAAAGTTTCGAATAAAATTTCAACTGTAACTACTATATAGCCTTTCCTCACCAAAAACCTGGAATAGAGAATAAGTCTTTTTCGAATATTAATCTCAACGTGTATTTATACATTTATCCAGAAGAAATTCTATTTAAATTCCATCTAGAATTCGACGTAATAAAAGAATTCATTATCGGCGGTAAGTTCCAAACTGAGTCTTAACTTTAAAAGGAATGAAATTTTATTGCAGACTCCGTTTTTTGACTCATCATTTAACGACTAGATTCTATAAATTTTATTGAAAATTCGTTCCCAATTTTATACGCAACTTGTCAATTTGACAAGTTTAGAATAAATGTTTGAGCAAATTGTACGGACTTAATATCTGTTTTAACTTAAGCACGAATAATCCAGCCGGCGTCCTGGCATAGGGGTAGCGCGTCTTCCTCGCGACCTGGGCGTCCTGGGTTCGAGTCTCGGTTCGAGCATGGTTGTTCTCCATCTGTTCTGTCCGTAAGACGTGCGAATGTGATGCGTGAGTAGATAAGACGTACTCTTGGGCCTAGTTGGCGCTACTAAAACAAGAGACGCTCCCTTGGCTAAAAATCGCTGACTTCGTTAGCGAGCTTGTCCAGGGCAAGTGCCATCATAAACAACAACGAATAATCCATGGCATTAAACTTATTGTACAAATTTTACACTATATTTGATTAAAATAAAAGAACGTGTCAAAGGTATTCTTGTTTATTTAATTCTTCCTTTACAATTGTAATACCCATTCTCTTTACCAAAATTAAAGACGCGGTCACATAAATAAAGAAAAACGAATACCTTTAAATAAATATTTTGCTTATAATTAAAGCAAAGAAAATTTTAAAAAGTATTTTGAGTGCTTTATACAGTTTAGAGTTATCGAAAACAAACAGACATATGATGTTCTCTTTCTCGACAAATTATATTCATATCCATTCATTTTCGATAGTTCTATTAACTTAAATCAATATGTAAAATAAAAAAAAAAGCTATCAATAAAAATATTGATATTATAGATTCCTTGATTAATATTATATTTCAAAAGTTTAATTATGCACTATTTTAATGTTTTAGCAAACAGGAAAAAAGAATTTATTTTTAAGCAAAATTTAGGCTTTTTTTTTTTCCCCCTACATGAAAGTGGGTTTAGCCGATTAAAGTTCACAAAAGAATGAAAATTCTGAACTTAATGAAATCTGATATTAGATTAGAATCTTATTGCAAAATTATTATTCTGGTTATTTTAAGTCTTATTTCTGGTTATTTATTAATTTCACTATTTTAATAAGCGGGAAATTTCTTTTCATAGCAATTAAGATAGGATTATGAAAACACATCTTTAAAATCATTAGAAGTCTATAAAAATGTGTTTTTTTTTTTTTGCAAAATTTACATTTTATTTTATACTTTAATTCCTATAATTTTACTTCAACATTTTTTTAGTTTAACACATAATTTACTTATAATTTAATACTTTAACTATCACAAAATATCAAGTTGTTTCATTGTTTTACTTTATTTCTAAAAAAACTAATTCTTTACAACTTGCAAGAACACCCATTAATAATCTGTTCTGAAATTTCAAACATCGATTTAATTTTTATTAAATATTTTTTTATTGTCGCTTACATTTATTTTTGCATATTAATTTTCTTTATTATAAGTAATTACTTTTAACTCTAATTTTAATCCAACTTATTTTTTTTATTTTTTATTTATGTTATACTATAAAATGATATTTCTAAGTCACTATTTTTTATAATAACCTTTATTCAGTGAATTTTCATATAAAATTGATGTACATTTTATTGATGCATTTATATCAGTTTTAAATTACTATGCGCTTAAAAATTCAACTAGTTAAAATGTTTGAATAATACATACATACATACATAATACATAAATCAAATGCAGTCAGGGAAAACCTCACAGAAATTGTTTCTGCTCGAGCTTCTTAATTGATCATGCATAGGATTAGTGAAACGTTATTTTACACTATATGTCACGCGAGTGAGCATACCATCTTTCAACAGAATAAAAGTTTAGATGCAGGTATTAAACAGTATTTACACAAGGATGATATTAAAACCAATAGACTAATTTTCAATTTTAAAGTTCTATCGAAAGTTTGAAAGTGCAATACTTCAAGTTTCTATTATTATTATTAATATTATTATTGAAACGTAATCCTTTCAATACAAAAATTTTAAATGCAATTGGAAAAGTATGTTTAACTCGAATAATGGCGACGTTGTGTAGATATAAAAAATAACGAATTGAGAAGTAATAATTTTAGAGAAACAATAGTTTCATAGCAACTTACTGATATTACTGATTTTTATTGATCTCCCTCCCTCGTTTTCACATATAATAAAACTTTTCATGCAATGATGTGAAGACTGGATTTCCAAGCATCACTATAAACAGAAATCCATTGAAGTGAGATCGAGTGATCTTAGTGATCTTGGGAATATGAAATAGGAGAAGACAGTGCTGTCAAAAAGCATTTCATTTACGATTGTGTGATTGAAAGCTTCATTTGAAATCTCCGATTTAAATCTACAGAATATGCACAGATCCTCAAAATAATGTTACCAATTAAGATTTGAAATTCATTACCTATCAACATTACATTAAATCTCCGTAGAATGCTTTAAAAAATCTTTTAGAAGCGTCTAACTGGATGGTGAATTTATTGGAAAATTTTAAACGAAGTTAGTGACAATATATACAGAAGTGAAATATTACATAATAAATAAGGGGAAAAAAAGTGCAATTTCTACATAAAGTAAAATTTACCAGAATCATCACGTGTGAAATGCTCCCTGTGCGTGTAAAGCAACCTTCACTTACTGACTGTTGCAGTACTGCAACAAGCTGCAACGGAAAATCGTCCATAGAGAGATTTATCATACGTGCATATTGTTTTTTTCCTCGTATTTATAAGCATAATCTTGTACAGTTTGAACTGAGTATGAAACTCGTTTTCAGTAGAGTGAGTTATACATCTATGCCGTCTTAACCATTTAGGTAACAGATTTAACATTTCACTGAGGTGTTTCATAGCAAGCCATGTATTGTTTGGGTTGCGATGATGTCAGCCAAGTTCCAAATCAAACTGACAATAAGCATTATTCTTTTCCTCGAGAGCGTTTCAAAAGCCAGAATGGACTGTGAAAGCAGAAAACAGTCAAGATGTCAATGGAAAAGAGCATTCGTATTTGAGAGATTCACTATCTTCCCTTATTTTTTTCCTTTAACTGAGGCCTCCATTTTAACACTAAAAATACGGCCCCGATTCCATTTTAAGATTTTTACTAAGAAGATTGTTTTTCCGAGAGAAATCAAAGAATTGTCCCTACAAAACCTTCTGGTAATCTCTCTAATGAAGATAATATTCTCTTCCCAATTTTCCCATAATATTGAGGATATTGAGCAAGAATGGGAATTCCTTGCATGCATTGGAATTAGTTTCGATATATAGATATACAGAATATATCGTTTTTATTAGAGCTATCGTGTGATCGTTGGTGATTTTTTTGGTGATGAATCTTTGGTATAAGTTTAATAGTACCTGAAACACAAATTTGTGTTTTAGACGTAATTTTCCTAACAATTGAAACCAAAATTTGATGCATAATTATAATAGTAATCACAAAATTACATATCAGTTTTCATATATTTAATTCATCGCGTTTTTGAGTTATTGCATTTAATTACCCGTGAAAGTTCAGACAGATAGACAGAAATGGGAAGCAGAATTTTATCCATCTACCTTTCTTCATTTTGTTGTTATCGTGCTCAATTATATCCTAACAATCTGACAAATATATCAATACTTCCATGAAATTTGGTGAAAACGTTTTATACCAGATTTCATTTGACTAATTCAAAGCATTTTTGGTTCATCCAATTCAATTTTTTGTCGATTATAATATTTGTTATTATATTTCGCGTACGAGAAATTAAAAATCCACAATGACGAAATATTAGTGGAAACAATAATGTTTTCTTTTGAAGATATCAAAAATGTGTCATTGTCACTTTACTGTGAATGCTAAATTGATATTTTTACGTGGTTTTTAAGCATATGCCTCTTAGTACTTGCATTCAAAATTTATTCCTTCCCCAGCAACACAAATATATGCAAATTATAATAAAATCACAAATTCTAATTATTGTAAATTTTACATTCTGTCTGGGTTTATTTATTTCTGACTTCTTTGTCATATTTAACATTTCAAAAGTTAAACTTTTATAAGAATGCTAACTGCTTTTCGGTCGTTAGATTGTTCTCCGTTATTAATGATTATGTAAAATTTTACGTGAATCTTTTAAGCAACTTAGTCTTATTGGCCGCCGTAGAAAAGTATTTTTTATTTTGAAATTTTAATAATCCTAAAACATTTTCAGGAGCAATATAAAATTAGGTTCTTTGAGCTATAGGTCTCTATAACCTCCAATTTCTCTAAAATTCTAGGGCTTTATTTTAAATTGGAAGAATAAATATAAGCTACTCCAACTGCTGAATTCCTCACAAAGTTTAATGATAGAAAGAAGAATCATTTAAAATTTAAGCTTTGTATTTATTTCATAAAAGTTTCTCTGATTCAATAAAAAATAAATGACATAAAAATGTGTAAAATTAAAAAAAAAATCATTGCTGCTTAGTTTTGAAATCAGATATGACCATAAATTAGTAGAGCAATGAAAGGTTTCATTAATCGTGTTTTAATTAGAATCTAGAATGAAATATTCATTACAATGATGAAAATTATTTTTTTATTGAAATAATAAGAATTTTTTTTTTTGCTAAATAAACACATCTAAAGAAAAAACATTCCTAGCAATAAAATTGGTACCACTAAAAGAATATATATATATTTGAAATTTATGGAAAAGAAAAACAAAAAGCAGTTTTATCCTATAACATTTAAGGAAATGATAGCTGAAGAACACGAAAACTTCGATCCATTTTTATTTAATTTGAATTTCTAAAACTTAAAAAAGTCACTTTCTAAAATATATTTTGTTAGCTTTAGGCCAGCTGTCTGTTTCAGTAGACGTCACAGTAACATAACTGAAAATTTTTATTCATTTATATTTATTCTAATGCTTTTATATTTTGGGGGAGGTGGAATTTTCTTCTACTAATCAGGCCTTTATTGACCTAAAGAAAATGAGTCTTTATTCATAAACGTACTCTTTACGTTTTTAATTTTCCTGAATGACCAATTATGCGAGTCAAACTAACAACAATTACATTTTTTCAGCCTTTTTTTTGGCAATCTCAAATGAAGTTGCAAACAAGGAGGAAATCAAATGATTTAAATTAGTTTAGCATCTGCCAACATTTTCCAGATGGTTGCTGACAAATTGATCCATTTTACGAGGTTGTCTTAACTAAGGGAGAAATGAAGCTTTCTTATTCCAGGCGATTTACCAGACAGTTATATTATCAAAACACTGCAGAAAATCGCCAATTAAAAATGAATCACACGTTTTACGCAGAAATTTAAATCTTATGACTAATTACGATGCTGTCTGGTTTGTTTTCTTGATTGTGATTTAGCTGCAATGAAATTCTGTTGAACTAAAATATAATGGATTTTTTCTTCTCCATTTTTTTCTGTGTCCGTTTAATGATACGGTTGTTTGATTGTAAATTATTATTATGATTCTTAATCGTGCAAATATAAATAGTAACTCTGTTACATCGCATAAAAATACACATATATACTGGATAGTTGTTCTTAATGAATTAACATATATTTCAAAGCAAAGATCTTCAATCTATGTATCAGAAGATTTCCCCCTCCCAGCCACATTTTCACGCGTCACAGTTAAAAAAATTAAATGAAAAAGATCAAAATTTATAAAACACATCGTAAAAAGAATATTAATTACAATTATTTAAAATTAAATTATGAATTTACACTTTTAATTATTCAAGGTAACTATTTTTTTCAGTAATAATATTACCATAATGAATAATACCATTTACTTCATTATATTTACGAAAGCCTATTATAAAACAGTAAGGCATCTTGAAATCTTGTATTGTATTCTTGTACTGTTGAATTCATATTGTTTAGGAAGATTCAGCCTCGGAACTGGGCAAGCGTGTTTACGTCACATAGTCTATTTCTTAAATTCGATATTAGAAAGTCGTAGCTCTAAAATACTATTCTAGATATTATTCATAATGTCCAAAGTGTGTTAAATATGTTGTGAATTGATTACAATCTCTTTTTTGACTTTATCGATTATAATCTATTCGTTGGTGCGCCATAGACGTCAAGACAAATCGTAATTACTAAGTCTAAAACATCAAACAGGATGAAAATCTAACATAATAAACCAGAATGATATATCTTCAGTTATAACATTGTTCATATAAATTTCAGGAATTTTTAATTTTTGAGAAATTTATTTAAATGCAATTTGAATTTTTAAGAAATAAAATTTTAATAATTCTCAACAAGTTAATTTTAAAGTAAATTCTGAAATGAATAAAATATCAATAGAAGATCAATTTTTCTATATTATATTCCAATGAACAAGAAAGACCCAGAAATGGTAACATATCAAAATGGTAATTTTTTTCAAACAAAATCCAGCGATAAAGAAATAAAAAAGTAGCGATATAAATGTATACAACAGAGATGAAGAGAAACGATGTGGAACATCTCTTCCTCGCTGTTAAATATCATTAAAAAATGTAAGGAGTTGAAGACAGATAATGTGTGTTTCATGGGCTTGAAAGAATAAAAAAATGAAATTTTTCTTACCAAACACTGCTGAGCGTGGGGAGAAAAAAATTAATTCAAAAATGTTTGCACCTCTTGCTTTACGAGTTTTATTAAAGTAATAGCGGTTTGGAGTTATATCACGTTTCTGACTGAATCCATTACACAGAGAAGGAAGCGATGCAGTCCAGGTATACTTTTCAAGTTTAAAATGCTTTTTTTGATTCCTTAAACCCTTCTTTGCTGCCGTTTACAATACAATGGTAAATGTAGCAAAAAAAATGATAGTGTGATTCACACCTTTTTTTTTCTAATAGAAAAAAAACTCTACATATAATTTATATTCATTAGCAGGGGTCATTAAAATTTTTAATTTTTTCACTTGCATGTCATTAACACGTGGAGCTATCAGACTGAAAAAAATTGTTTTTTTTTTCTTTCGTTTAAGTCATTAGGAATGTTTTCTATTTTTACGGTACGGAAGAATATTTTGCATTTATGACTAATTAAATGCATTGGATTCTTTGAAAATAAAGCGCTTATAATAAATTGCTTCATAAATGAATCTGACATTATCTTGTTTTTAATTTGAAATTCACAATCTACCAGAAGAATTGAGCTTCAGAAAATTATTTAAATTTTCATTTTAGAAACTTTTTTAATTAAAAAGTTGGGGCTTCATAATTATATAATATGTTGTCAACAAACAATATATAAAAGCGTTTTCGAGCTTCTCATTATAGTTTGTTTTCATATTTCTCTCAAATTTCCGAATGTATTTAGAAGCATTTTTTAAAACTTCTGGCATGATTTCAGCTTTATTATTTCAGGTAACGTGAAAGCATCTTGTCTATTTTAATTTAATTAATTTTGCACAATGCAATGAATGAAATTATGATTATGCATTACATATTATTGTGAATATTGTTCCTAGGTAAAATGTATTTATGTTTCAAAGCATGAGAAAAATGCTTTTGTAACGAGAAAAAAATATTTTTATTCTTGTATAAAATTAGCTTTCTCTTTCACAAAGTCTCAGTGTTTTATTTCTTTATAATCTTCTTTATAGCGAAAAAAAAAAATCTTGGATTTTTGATTTCTTGACTTCACTATTAAAGTATATTCTGTTTATCAATATTTCTGTGGGCTATGTAATTAAAAAAATAAGATATATTATTTTATGAAATAAGTAATTAAGTTTTTTGCATTTTATTTTCCAGTTTCAGATTATTTCATTTCTCAGCCATTAGCTTTCCCATTTTAGGAATCATATGTCGCCATTTTTCGTTCTATTTTTAATGTCTATCAAAATGCATAGTTAAATAAGAAATTAATATTTAATGCAATTTGTATTTTTCAATTCTAAATGTCTTATTACAAATACTAGAACGTTATCAGATGATCCTTTAAGCCATGTAAGAAAGTATTCCAAGTATAAATTATATCAACAAAAAGTTTCAAGAAATATTTTATAATGCGTTGTGTTTATTTCTATTTAAATGTTTGATTTGGGCATAAAATATTCATATTTGTTTTCCCATTAGATGAATAATTGAATTACTCAATTTCCGAAAACTTCAGCATAAACTTAAATTGATTTTATAAAAACCCTCCTTTCTGAAAGAAAAAAATAATGTTGCTATGGAAAAAAACACTCTGGTTTAGTGACTGATATTTAAAAAAAAAATTATCACTTTGCTAATTCTATTTCTTTTGATTCAGCTAAACAATTCATATGAACTTATTATTCTTTCTCATTCCACTGTTTCAGTAAAGAAATCATGTAAATATTTGAAAGTATTAAATGTATCAGAAAATATCATATGTTTCTCAATTTATACAAACATATTTGATAGGTGTCTTAAAAAAATTAAAGATATTGTACTGCAAGGGTACTTTTTATTATCGTTTAATGCTTTCTTCTTAATTCGGTTTCATCCCTTTAAAACTATGAAGCATCTAAAGTTTGGATTAGAGTCTATAAATATCCAGAATCTTTTATTACAGGTGAGATCTAGGAACAATATTTGGAAAGATATCGTTTCTAGATTCAAAGCTTTAACTTTTCCAAAAAAGAATCTTAAAGAAATACCTTTAAAAACTAAATCAGTCCGCAGCGTGGACTGTTTACGAGCGCCTCTTGGATTGGAAAACCCAAAATCCTCTAGGGGGTGCCGGAATTAAGGTTAAGAGGGGTTGGGGAGGCAGAAAATCTGGAATTCGACACTCAAGCGGGTATACAGTTCTGGCTCTAGGGAGAAGAGAATATTTGAATAGATATTGGCAAAAGACCTCGGAAGATATCCTTTTACTCTTCTTCTCTGTCCTTCTCTCGCCCCTCTTTTTCTCTTTTTCTTACCGCATTTTCTTGGAGAAATGCTTCTTTAAGGAGCGCTGATACAGCAGAAGCATGTTCTCCCCCCCCCATACCTAACTTTAAGACTTCGTTCTCAGTTTTGTGTTAATAGGAAGAGAAACCGTCTTTGGTTTGAGAAGAATCCATTATTCTCAAAGGGTGTCGTGGTTGACTTTTTTTTTCTTTTCAGTTTCTGTTCGTTCTTATCAGTTTCTGGATTTTAAAAGGTACTTTTTCTTCAATCTAGTTTTGTGAGTATACCTGAGAAACTACAACTGCGCATAAAAGTATGGAGGAGAACTTGTAAAAATGTGGAATGTGAAACTTTAAAAAAGCATAAATATATCTGAATATAGAATATAAGTAACAAGAAATATGAACACAGCAATAAATATATTTGTTTATATTTTAGAAGTGCACCTGTAAAATGAATCAAGTAGCATTACAATTACATAATAAATGTAAAGGTGCCTATCAATATGATAAATGGCTTGGAGTTTTGAAACTTCATGACAATTATTATGATAAGTTAACATTAACTTATGTTGAAAGTAGGCCAAATCCGTTTTTCTCTTTCAAGATAGGTTATGATTTACAAATGAAAATTACAATGTTACTTTAAAACTTAACCTTTAAAAAAAACTTACCTTAATAAAAACTTACACAGAAGTCTATAGTTTACAGTCTTTTGTAAAGCAACTTTTACAGCACATTATTAAGCATTCAGCTATTTTTCTTGGTGATTTAGAATTTATCTTTGTCCATAGCATCTCTATTTTAAGTAATAGTTAATGAAAAGAGGCATAAAGATGAATTTAATTAAATAATTTTTCTTACAGAAAAAAAAAACTGAATAGTGTAAATAAATGCATTTAAAAACAAAATTCAAGAACCCAGTTTTAATTAAAAACTGCATTGATGATAATAATATATAATCAAGCATGTATCTACACAAAAGATAAAAACAACTATTTTTTTTAATTTATTTTAACAAATAATTTAACAAGCAAGGCACTTTAAATTTAATTGTAGAAACGTAAACCTTCCTTTCTTTACAGTAAAAAAAGAAGAAAAATAAAATAAAATAAACATACTTTGGAATGCATTTTTATCTTTTCCTTGCATTGTTATGGAGTGTGCATCAAAGGAAGCAAATACCAAATGAACTTTAACTCTCACATTTTTTAACCCAACTTTACCTCTTATAATTAATTTGCAAATGCTTATTTCCATATCTAAATTTGATTCTTGAAATTCCTTAAAATTATTGCATAAATTATATGCATAATAGTTCTTATTAATTAAATTAAAATAAAGTTGTTTAATATTTTTAATTAAAATCCTCCATTTTCTAAGTGATTTACAAAAGTCTCTACAAAAAAGTAATATATTTCAATGGTACCTTATCAGTGATATTAATAAGTTTTAAAACTTTTCATTCATGTATTGCATTTTCAACATTTGCTTTCAAGCATTGCAAAGGAAAAGAAACAATTAAATAATTGTTCTTATTTTGTTAAGTCTCATTAATTGAAAAGACTAATCGATAATTTTTTTGGGAATTCCTCAGCCAAGAATAAACTTAGTATTAAAAAAGAGTGATTAATAGAGTTTGCTAATAAGCAAATGCCATTCGAATCGAGACACTCACGATAACGACACTACTTTCTTTCATTGCAATGGAGGGGAAAAAAACATCACCTGACCACAAAATGATTCTTCTGAAAAGCATTTTTTTATTAGTTACTCATGTGTTCTGTTGCTATTGAGAATTGTATTTCAAAGAAATGGTGTTTAAAAGAATTCGGTTCCTTGAGCGACCCACTTTTAGGTATTGAGTAATTTTAAGGTAGTAAATGTGAGAACTTCCACGATAGGAATGGAAACTTACTTTATACATCGAAGCTGCATAATAGCTATTTTGGTTTGCAAATTTGCCTCTTTGTTAGATAATGAAGTTGACACCAGAGCTGGTGTAACACTCTCGAAACTTCCTCTTATGCCAGTGTTAAGAAATTTCTTTCAAGGTAGTAGAAATAGCTAATATACATGGCTTTAATACGGAAAGGGAGGGGGATACCTACGGTGTTACCAATGTCACATTTTCTACTTTCTTATTCTGCAAAAGAGTTTCGATCTTTAGTCCACATTAGCAGCCAATAGGGGAATAAGAATATTTTAACATCGTAATGCCATAGGTTACCATACTATTCTATGCCATTCTATATAAGTGCGTTACAAAAAGAAAAAATAAATTATATGAGAGTAAACTGTCTCATCTAGATTTTCTGCAAAAAAAATTCTCAAAATTTTAATTTGACTTAAAATTCAATCAAAATTTTGATTTTTATCCGTCGATAACTTCGAAGCAAATAATTGTAGAGAAGCCACTTTTAAAATTAAAAAAAAAATTATTCCGATTTTACTGCACTGTTTTCCTCTAATTTTAATATATTTTACAAAAGTACTTTTTATCTTTCCAATTACTGATTTATTCTCTTTTGTGTTCGAGGATATTAAATAAATTTTATGTTCGTGACATTGTTGCCATAATTTAGAGTTGTTATTTACGGCACTTGGCATAGACAAGCTCGCTGACGAAGTCAATAATTTAAACCGAGTTTTGTGCAGCAGCTTCTGATTAAAAAGGCCCCTAAGCACCCGAGAGCAGATATCTGATTTCTAGGTCATACGAAGATGACACTCACACATTCGCTTGCACAACCCCTTTTTTACAGTGAGCCTTCTTTTACATATCGCATGGACAGAACAATCATGCCCGAATCAGGACTCGAACCTGGGGTACCCAGATGATGGAGAAGACGCGCTACTACTAGGCCAGGAAGCAGGCATAAGTAAGAGTAGATTTTGAAAGTAAAAGAATCTTATACGAATCGATAACAATAATATGCTACGATATTTCTGCTAGAGGTTTGACTTTATTTTAATTGTTTTTCTATGTGAAATTTAAAAATTCATTTCATTGTTAGAACGTTTAATTGCATTTAGAAGTGGAATTTATTTTCCTGATAATGTTTTCAAAAGTATGATAAACATTATTGACTTGAAAGCATGCCAACATGAAAGTGAATTTTTCTAGTCAGATTAATTTATATATTTTATAACAAACTATCCACCATTAAATTTAGGTTCATAATACAATTGCATATCCATGATATAAAGTCTTTTGTTTACCTACATATCTAATATAACGTAATCTACGTTAATATCAGATATATACGTTATACTATGCTAATATTAGATATATATGTTATATAACTACGTTAATATTAGATATATATGTTATATAACTACGTTAATATTAGATATATACGTTATATAACTATCAATTTAATCAAAGAATTTATTCGATTTTTCAATTACTTTTGGATATAATCAATTTGGAAAATTGATCTCACAGAAATGTTGTGAAAACTACAAAACTTTAATAAACAAAAGTAATACTGGAATTTAATAATCAGTGCGACATGCAATTGAGAAAATGTTTTATGGCATTTCTGATTTGCATTTGCAGCAGTTAAGTCATTAAGACCCAAGCATTTTAATATGTATTAACTCTCCATTTATAATACTTTTCTTAATCATTTGGGAATGGAAAAAAAAAATTAACGACATCGTCTATTGCTTTCCGAAGTTGAATGGAAGTTCATTCTCTTTACAAATCGATTTCTACTTGCACTAAATGGCGTATTAAAACTAATTCGTATATACGAAATCATTCATTCATTCAACGATTTTAATGCCACTGGAGTGTCTAACGGAATATGTATCATTAATCAAAGCAGTTCGATTTGGTCGAGCAATTAATCTTGCTAAATTGCCTGCGTTTGTTTCAATGATCTGAGCTTCCGAGGCCCACTAACTGGGTTTCAGATACCGAGGTGTCTGAACTGAATCAACATCGACACTTCGATGTATCTTAATTTATAACGCTTGGCTAATCAGATTCTAAATAATGGAAGTACGCTTGATTAGTTAACACACATATTAAAATTATAACGAAAGGTGCGACGTGAAAAGATAAATGGATTTTGAAATTCTGATTTCAAATGACTCAAGTGATAGTTCATAATAATAAATTAAAATAATTGTAGTCAAAGAGGTGCTAAATTAAAAAACAAGGGAAATTATCTACTATATTGTTACCATTAATTAAATTCTGGTCTAAAAATTATTCTATTGAATTTTAATTCAGATACTGATCTGTACATCAATTCTTTTCCATGTGTAAAACTTCTGTTTCAATTCATAATGCTCTTTCTACAACCCCAGTTACTCCATTTAATGCTCTTAAATAATTACTCAGAAGGCATTAAATTTTTTTATAGAAGATTATTAAATGAATTCATGAGACACGAACCCAAAAAGTTCCCTAATAATAATCATGATGACGCTAAACTACACTAGCTCTTAGATCATTTAAACAGATAAAACAAGGAATACTTAAAATTAAGAACATTTCGCTATTTCGGAAGTACTCAATGAAGTGTCTTCATTAGTGGGTAAGAGAATTTTTTCTATAAATCAAATTTCATGATTCTAAGAAGAGAACAATTAACAACGCACGTTTCTTTGTAATTAAAATGTAACGCTAGAATTCAACAGAAAATAAATTGCTCAGCATGTGCTTTATGAGAATGTTTTTAAATTCTTTTATGTGGGTATCAAGTTAATGGATTTTTTTAAATTGAAAATGATAATTTCAAATAATCAAAGAAAATAAAATTTGGCAAAAGCAAATAAAACTCTTAGTTTCAAACTAAAAGTTTATACGAAAGTTTTGTAATCTCGAAACACAATAAAAAAATGAATGAAGCGGAAAAAAATATTGATGATAAATCATTTTGTAATGTTAACAAACATATAATTCAAACAAGAAATGAATCGTATTTTATCGCATTATAATATGTTTATTTTCATGCCTTATAAATGAATATAATTTCTAATATATTTCTGATTGACCTAAATGCATACACAATATCCATAGTAAACTAAATATTTAATAAAAATTTAATATATATATATTTTTAAAACTAGCATTGACGCATTAAACCAAGCTCTACTCTGTTGCCTGAATAAAAGTGAAGAAATGTGGAACAAGTATTGTTTACAAAAAAAAAAAAAAAAAAAAAAGCTTGGATAGATAAAAAAAAAAAAGGAAGGAGGTTATACATTTTATTAAATTTTTGAATACACACTGATAGCAGTCATTTTTTGAATAATTTTTCATCTAATCAACATTAAAGTGGCGTTTATAATGACACTTTTCTAATAAAAACATCTTAATAATGTAAAAGCTTACTTTATATATTTTTAACGAATTTTAAATTTAGAAAATTTGCTCGAAAAAAAAATCACATTTAAATCTATTGTTTTCTAAGATATTATTACCACTAAAATAAAGCATGTGTATAATACTTACTCTGAATAAAGATTACCTCTGATCTAATACTAAAAGCAAATCATATGTATTTTATTTAAAATCAGGTATAGACAAATAGAATCTTTTCTGTTTTATTATGATAACTAGCCGCCTTTGGCGACTAGCCGGTTCGCCAATTTTAATGCTTTAATTTTAATAATTAAATATTTTATGTAATTTCTACTTTAATAGCTTCTTCATCAAAATATTTTAAAACTTCAAATTTTGATAGTCATATAATTCACTCATAATATTATAATGGCCTTCAATCATAACGTAATATGTATCTCTCAAATTTTCTGTTAGCTCTCGTAGAATTTATGCTTTAAATTAATGAGTGGAAATTATGCTTTAATTTAATTAAGTGGAAATGATTAATCTGCAATTAATATAATAATATTTTTTACTGAAACGAGGTATTTTTGTTATAATATGATTACTGAAAACAGAGTCACTGAGTATTTAAATCTTATGGGAACTAAAGAATATGTTTCTTAATTTATGCAATATCTCATGAATTTGACAACAAAATTTTCTCAGATTCATCATGAACCGATCGATTAATTAACAATGTTTAATTTTAAATGCATCAAACACTAAGAAAATAAACAGAATAGTTTAGAATAATCGGTCGAAAACAGGTTAAACAAAACTACTTAAAAAACGATGTTCTTAAAATTATAAGCATATACAAAAATATATATAACTAACATAAATACAATTTAATTACAAAAGCATACAATTAACCTAAAAATAATATAATTCAAGTCAGCATCCGTTGAAAATAGTTGTCAACAATCAGAACACAATGCGCATGCGTGAATTTCCAACGCCAGTTATGGCAACGCAAATGCGTGATATTTTCTAAGCCAGTTGGGGTAACGCTATGCTGATTAGAAATTTTTAATTTTCTTTATTATCTTTAATTTTAATTCAAAAATATTTCAGAATGAATCTGAAAGATCGATTAATTAACAATGTTTAATTATAAATACATCAAACATTAAGAAGATAAACATAATCGTTTGAAATAATCAGTCGAAAAAAGTTAAGCCTAACCTTATTAGCGTGGGAAAAACTTGAAGCCTTACTCACTTGGTGGTGGGGAAATGAAGATTTTTTTGGCTGGAAAGTTAGTTTTCAATTAATTATTAAAATTCTAATCAAAAATACAAAAAAGGGACCCCAGGTGCACATTCTCGACTTCCAAGGTATACATGTACCAAGTTTGGGAGCTGTAGGTCAAATGGTCTGGCCCGTAGAGCGCCAACACACACACACACATTGAGCTTTATTATAAGTATAGATAACAAAAGTACATATTAATTTAGTTATTACTCATCATAATTTTTGCAGTATTTCTAAATAGAAAATTTTATTTCTAGTGAAAGAAAGTATAATATTAACAATTCTGACATTTAGTTATGAAATTCTTAGATTACTCCAAATTGAAAAGAATCATACGACAACAAAAATGAACACAAATATGATAATATTATACTGTACACAATATTTTATATGAAAAATTGTCCAAAAATTGTACGATCCGCTGACCAAACTATTCAATAATCATTATTACTTTCAATTTACTATTTACTGTTAGTAACAGTAAATAGTAAATTGACTATTTACTAACACAATAACTATTTTAAACCTCCGGTTTTTATACAACCCCTGCGAAGAACAACTAAAGGCCAAACCTAATAATCTCTTACAACAACACTTTTCATTTCCTCCAATATTCTCTGGTATTTTTATCTATAAAATGCGCTGCCTTTTTTCCTTCGTCCAGCTTTCTGTCAGGTTCGGACACACCTACACATGGCCATGTTGAATCGAATGATAGGCACTGAAATCCGTATGGAGAAAACAAAAGAAATAAAATGCAGACATATCAGCGCTCTTTTTGGCTGACGCTGCAAGACGCCTTTGCTGGTTTTTGGCACCATTACATGACGGTGGCAAGATATCCTTTAGAGGCTTTTTTTTTGTTGTTTTTATATCTGCCCTTTTCCCGGATGTAACTTTGTTACTGTTACCTCCGTTGCAAGTACTTATTTTATTTCCTTAATTTATTAGAAAATTAAGGAATCTATCTAGTTTTTACTTTATTGCTCTTCGCTCTTTTAGTTTTATGGCGTCTTCGAAGCAATCATTAAACGTATTTGCTTTTTCTCTGGAAGAATCTGGCACCGAAGTTAAAGTGAAAGAAAGAAAAGTTCAGGAAAACTAAAATTAGAACTATGACATGAATAATAAAAGAAGTATTTACTCGAACGTCGCTTATGCGGTTTTTTGTTTAAAACAAGCAAAATGTGTTAATGTATTAAGAAAGGATTATATGCAGAATGTCAGTTGAATACAGGTCAAGAGTAATGCAACAAATTTATATTTCTTATATCAAATATAGTATATAGTATTTTTATCATATTCTTATTTATCTATATAATATTGATGGATTACTCAGTCATGAATTTTCCCCACTATAATAATTCAACATATGCCTGGCCATTTTATCATCACTTATTCAGTTATTGATTCTTCTCATATGAGTCTTATACATTTTTACATGGATTGAACATTTTTACTGTACGTTTTTGGTATTATGTACACAATTTGTTATACCGGATCAAGTGTCTTCAGGTAAATAAAAAACGGCGAATACAAAATGAAAATATTTTTGCATGGATTTGGAAATCGGCTATCATAAAACTGAAGGGGCGGAGATACCAGGTACAAATCTCAATACCTTACAAGAAAAATATTGATCAAATTTCAGTGGCATATTTATCTTCTGATTTCTTGTCACTTTACATGTAGATGACCATTTATTTTAAAATGTATTTTGTTGTTAAAAATCCTTTTAGCCAATTTATATCAAGTTAACATGCCTTAAAGAAATTCTATCAAATTATTCATACAGTAAATAAAATCAGCTAAAAGAGTGATTTATTTACTGCTTATTTATATTTTACTCCAATTAATTTATTTAACCAATTAATTCATCAGGTGTAATAAAAATACAGATTTCATCTACATGAATAATGGTATCTTTAATAAAAAATATGCCATAAAAGTAAATCCCTATATATTAAGTACTTTTTATGAATTCGTATCTAAGATAATTACATTTCTTTTCTTAATAACTATCGAATAATTAAATTACAGATTAAAAACATTCTTTTATTCAGGAAAAATAGATTTTTATTAAAGTTTAATGCAAAATGATTGCTTTTTATCCATTAAGTTAAATCAAAAATTTAATTTTGTTAAATTTTCTAGAATATTTACATTACATCCAGAATAATGACAGCTATTTAGATAGCAACAAACTAAACTGAAATATAAAAATCATAGATTACGGAGTTAAAAGTTATTATTTTTTTCTTTTTACTTTCTTTTTCAATGAAAGCCAAAACTTTTACGTCTAATTTAGAAATTGTTTTAAGCTTCATTTTTTTTCATTTTAAATATTCACAAAAATCAATACATATGTCAAATTTCGTCATATTTAACCCAGCACTTAGGTTATTAAGTATGCAGAAAATGGGGTCCATTTCTGCTATTTCATCTCTCAGAATCTTGATTCATCTGACTTCCAACACGCATTCCAGTCATTAAGTCTCTGCACTGGATCATTCGAAATGCAGATGGTATTTTGAGCAAACTATACTTGGCAGTTCTAACGCTCTAGGTGCATCCAAGGCGATATTGCAACTTCCGGTAAATGGAACAAGGGCGCATTACAAGTCAGAATTTGATAGACGTTGCTTTTGATGAATGGTTAATTCACTTCTCTAATTGAAACAGTGATTTGTGTGACGGAGCTGAACTCTGAGTTGTATTCACTGTGATACTCAATATAAATCACTAGTTCCTGGTATCGCTTTCCTCTTCCAGTATCCAAATCGATTAAGTGATTAAGTGACTTTTACCTAGAGCTAAATCTCTAGGTAAAAATCGTCTCATTAGATGATTAAACTGAACATAACAAAACTTTAAGAATTACTTTCGATTTTGTTTATGCATTGCAACTTAATTAATTTAGAAACTAGGGAATCAATATAAGAACTCAATTTATTCAAAAATTCAACTAAGAAAAAAATGGCAGAAAAATATTGTATTAAAAATTAATACTAAAATAGAAAACTAAAATTCTTACAATAAAATAAACATTTCACCATTTACTAATTTTTTAAAAAATATATATATATTTCAAAAAAATAATAATCAGAAATTATAATTAACTTTGTTTTTACAATTATATAAATTATGTTCTAATAAATAAATAATACCGTTGCAATTTAAATCAATATATAGAATAATTCAATTAGTAGTAATAACCAATATCATTCAATTGATAAAAATAATTGATTAAACAGTAATAACATATAGCATTTTGAATATTTACTTCAAAATAAATGTAGCAATTTGCATCCACTTGTTAAAAATGTTTAATGAGAGTTTTTTAGCACTTTTATTTATAAAATACAATTTGCAACAAATGAGAATTAATAAGCTTAAAAAATTACTTTCTTATTATCAACGAGGTCTCAACAAGATATGGGTAAACAATTTTTAACGGCTGCATTTATTTATTTGAGTGAAATTAATTATAGACGATGTTTTACCATTAAATGTATAGGAAAATACATTAATTAAAAGAACTAAGAAACGAATTCGATTTAAAAACTCATATTTGGCAGATAAATTCATAATTATTTGTAAAAAGATAACAGATATATACAAAATATATTGATATATAGATATATATCAATGTTGAATTTAATTCTGATAGAATCTTTTATATAAATTCTTATTAGAATTCTCTTTTTTATATCCATTTAGATTAGTATTCTGTGCATCATATTACTCTATAAATTTAAATGTATATTGCTGCTATGCCACCGACGTTATTTAATGATGTTTAAAACAGATATTTTACCTATAGAAGGTTTTAAGTTTCAACAAAAATTTCGCAAATAAAATGCTGTTTTTATTTATTCCAATAAAAAAAAGTCACCAAGTAAGAAATATCATGTCATGAACTTCTTTATATAGATACAAAATGCAATTATCCATTTTTTTCGACAAATAATGTTAGTAAAATCGATAATTACAGTTGAATGAATGGCATTGAATATGTGTAGTTTTTCCATGGATTAAGGATTTTGATATTAATGATTAAAAAAAGATTTGTCGAATGCTGTACTTAGTTATTCATTATAAAGCACTTGTATCTTCTTGGGGTATTTTCATAACTGAAAAATATGAGGAATAATACATATAAATAATACAAAAAAAATATTTCTTAAAATAATAGCACAGCTGCTTCTAGCTTATACATTGAGTATTTTTATTTATTTTATTTTTCTTATACCTGAGAAGTTTTAATATTTCAAATCTTGCGCCCGTATTTAGTAGAAGAGTAAATTTGTTGTTGTTATTTCTTATGGCACTTGCCAAGGACAAGCCCGAAGCTACGAAGACAGCGAATTTAAGCCGGAGGGGTGCGTCTCTTGTTTTTTTAGTAGCACCAACTAGGGCTAGCGTACGACTTAGCTACTCACGCATCACTCATTCGCTTGCACAACCTCTTTTTACAGGAAGGTACATTCACACATCTTACAGATCGAACAATTGAAGAACAACCATGCCTAAACTAGAACTCGAACCAATGACAACCCAGATCACAGGGAAAACATGCTACCCCTATGCCAGGACACTGGCAGCAAATTTCAACTACAACCGTTTGATAATTTTTTTGTTTAAAACTACGACTTTAAACTTAGTATTAATCATGAAAATTTGGTTTAAAAATACAAATCGCTGCTTGGAATTTACCGTATTATCATCCCACACAAATATTTAGATGTTTTAAATTTATTGGTAAGTATTAGGTAGGAAAACATCCTTGTATTTAGAAGCTTTAACCTTTCCTTAAAAGTCTCCTTCAGCTCCAAATGAATGAAGTGTTAATGAGGTGCCTATATTTACCCGTAATAGTAATCTCAAACAACAACGAGGTCAATTAAGCTTTCCGATTGTGCGAGGAGTAAGGGAGATTATTGATCATTATATCTATAGTCGGCAGATAAGGGACAACACATCCGATTGGTTTAACCCTTAACGACTCCCCTGAGGTCGTCCGGCGACTATATCCTTTGAATTATTAGGTGCGAAATGAGATAACGCAGAAATGTAGCGAAATTGTGTCTAATAACCTGGAGTAAATGAACTTTTAGAACTAAGCCAAGAATCAGGGTCGACAGAAAAGAAGTCGCTATAAAATGAATTTAAATCCATCTTAAGGCATGGAATTAATAAATTTTAAAAGAAAGCAATAGTTACTCCACAAAAGTTGCGTAGAATCAATATAATAAATGAAAATAGAAAAAAAATATCAATTTATGAGGTGAGTAAAATGTTTAAATATTTCGAAATTTCAAAATTATAAAAATTTCTTCAAGATTGTAATGAATTTCCAGGTTTCCAAGGCATGCAAAAATATTTTTATACTGTTAATTCTTTTGGAAATCTATGAATACAGCCAAAATATATTGGGAAAGTAAAACTTTATATAATTTCGAAAGAGATAAATTCTATGCTTAATATCTTAAAACATTATTATATAGCTATATTCATAGCTATTTTCTTTTTCAGATATGTGAGTTTGAGTTTGAGTTTGTTTGAGGTTTTATGGCGCAAGATCAGATATGTGAGAGTCATCAAGTAAAACATCAAGGAGAGACAAAAATTATGTGTCAATTCTATATGAGGTAATGAGAATCAGAGTGAACCAGCTCATGATGATGCTAAACTCTACAATGCCTTTTAATAATGCCTTTTTCATAATATAACCCTGCTAAATTTCTTTATAACCACACAGGTTTTGAAAGAAACTATATCATCACTTCAAAATTTCTCAGTTAAATAAAAGTTATTGTCCAATTTCAATTTAAAAGATCATAAATGTAAAAAAAATAATAAACATCTGAAATGGAAAACTCTTTTATAAGTTAGAGATAAATGTTATATATTTAGCGTTTTAGTTCTAATACATGATGATAGTTATTTTTTAAAGAAAATGCGAAAGCATTTATCTGATTTGTTCTATATATTTAATAAAAAATATACTCTGGTTTGGGGAAACAATCTGAATTCAAAAATCTCTGCGACTTCAAAAAATAAACAGAAAGTGGAATGCCATAAGTAGTTTCATATGGCAGAATAAAATCCCACTTTATCATCAACCCCGGGAAAGTGAAAGAAATTGTCGCTTTTGATAAATTATACACCTGCTTAAGCGTCTTCTTTTGAAAGAAATCTTTTTCATAAGAGACACACGGAATGACTCCAACTTATTTTTAAGCGAAAAGCAACAATTGTAGCTCAACTTCCTAAATACTATATTTTCTCTTAAAGCATTCTAAACCAACTAGACAGAATTGTGACAGTTTCTAATACCATATAAAAGCAGGTTTATCTCAAAATTTTAATATTTTATGAAGGATATGACTTTTTTGTATGTTCAAGGAGTAATAAAAAATGAATTAGAAGTCTGCAAGTGCTATGGTGAAATGAAAAAAGAAAATGAATATTTTAATTCATTCGTCTGACATTCGTGACATGGATATTTGTAAAAGCCTTCACTGTGTTTAGAAAATATGGTTTTTAAGCATTTAGAAATCTGCAATCCTCTTGGCGGCTTAGCATCAGCATAAATGCGGCTCTAACGGATTGAAATATTATATGAGGAAATCTGAAATTTAAAAATATTTTATCTCCAAAAATACTTATTTCATCAGTTTTGCAAAATATTTTATTCGAATGTATTTGAAAATTTCGGTACAGAGCTCATGCAATATCAAAATAACTGTTTTAATTCATATATATTTTAAATTGGTTTTTATGAAATATAGGCAAAATAAATAAATAAAAGATCGAAACTACTTTTATGTTGGAAAAAAAACTTTTACAATTTCTTTTTTTTTTTTTTTTTTTTTTGAGAGAGAGATAGATTAGTGTTTTTTATGCTACAGCTATAAAAAATGTAGGGATAGAATTTTCATTAAAAAAAAGTGGTTCGAAATATATTTGATTTTTTTTCGGGAAGAGGAAAGCATCGAGGCACTTGATTATCAAACCGGATATAAAAAACACAATAGAAATGAAAGACAAATATTGTTTCCCCCTGACAGATATTTTATGTTTGCAAATTTCGTAGCATCGAAAAAATATTGATTTACAAGTAAGGTTTATGATTAAAACCTAAAATGTGTTTTTTAAACTGATAAAATAATTAAAAAGAATGTCAACATTTTTTTCTTACTTTAAACGTCTATTTTCTTTGGAAATACACACAAAAAAATTTCAACAAAAAATGTATTTAAAATGTTGAACATTTTTATGAATATTTTAATGGGAAATATGAAATAGCACAGTTTATTGAGATTCAAACTATTGAAAAGAAATGGTAGAGACATTTATTTTTAATTTTAACGCACAGGATTAGATGTGTTTGTCTGTGTATAATTGCATCTTTAAATAAAAATATTAATATTTATGGCTTTAATAAAACTGGCATTTACATTAAAAACCAAAATTTTAACTGTTACATGCTTTATTTAATTTGATATATTTCATATTCGCAAAAATTAGATATATTTATTGATTTATCGCTAATTTGTAATATGCTAATATAATACAATATGTGAATATTTGAAGAATTTAATCATCAATTTATAGAATAAATTTAGCCAAATTTTTATTGTACATGAGTAGTGCCACCTGGTATTAAATTTGATATTAATTTAATTTTAAGATACCAGGATATTTTTAGCAATGAATATATAAAGTCTACTTATTAGAATCAGTATTTGTCATTTTTAACAATAATATTTAAACAAAAATTGTAATAATTTGTGCAAGAAAAAAAGACATTTACTTTTCAAAATGTGTGATCTCAAAAAGAAACCGTAAAAGTATGAAGCTCTGGATAAATTATTATAAAGAAATTTAGAACAATGAATAACATGAGAAAGAAAATTTGTATTCAGTATAAAATAAAATACAGTATAAATAGAGTTAAAAATGCATTTTGTTTAGATTACTTTTTTACAAGTTATTTTTTAATTATTTTTATTTATTATAAAAATAATAAATATTCATTAATATAATAATGAATATAATAATAGAAATATTCATTTATAAAAGTGCGCTTTATAAAAAACTTTCATTAGTATTCAATGCTAGTTTTAATTATTTTGAATCATTATATTTTCAAAATGAAACCAGTTTTGTAGAGATCTTTCAATTAATTAAATTATTATGTAAATTATATTCTTCTTTTAAATCAGCAAAACGAAAGGGAAATTAAATTATTTTCGCTCATTTCGAAATTCTGCACGATTAACTTATACTGAATCATATTTCACTGTCACTATCCACATTTTATAATGAATGAAAGATAATTATATTTTTTTTAAAGAAAATCAACATAAAAGCAGCGAAATATAGTAGTAAAATTTACTAGCGTTAACAAGAATTGTGAACAAAATAGAATAGGAAAATTATATGCGGTTAGAAACTTAATAATTAATAAAAATTAAAGCTTCAAAAAAGTATTAAACAGAAAAAAATTAAGCTTCTTAGCTTGTTGGCTTATTTGCTTGTCAGTTGCAGTCAGAAAGAAACGTGGCTTGTCATGTTCTTAAAAAAAGAAGACTTTTCTGTTTCTCATGAAGTGCTTAAAAATTGAAGTTTAGATTTCTATAAATAATTTGTATGTTTTTTAATCCCATAGTTTATACATTACATTAGAATTTGAAGTACTACGACATTGCTAGCAAATATGTTATAGGATAATATATTGGTATGATATTATTTGTGTTGACGTAGTTGCCCTGCGCCTGAAGAAGGAAATGTTTTTGTCCTGCAATGAGATTAACCTTTTCAGCACTTTTATCTTAGAGGTATATATGAAACTGTAAGCATTATTCCATGTGTGCTTCTTCCAGTTTCCTTGTTATTTATCTTCTCTTGACTTATTTTTATCGCCACAAATCTTATGAGATACTTCCAAGTAAGAAAATGCTATATGAATAAAGAAATTATTATCTTCCGCAATATCTTCTTTGCTAAATTGATTTCTACATTCTTTACCCAAAGAGCCAACAATAATTTTTGAATAATAATATATCCTAGATTACTTATATAAATATTTGTTTCACGAAGAAAATCTTCGCTTCATTCCTTAACAGATTTACTTTAACAAATCACTTCTATTAGATTAATATATATTCTTCTCAAAATCTTATATTAACTTATTTTTTTAATGCAATCACTCTTCATTTGTAGCACGCAATTGCAACAGTTTTTTTTTCTGCTCCATCTAATTTTTCTGTTAGAGCCATTTATTGAGTTCTAAATTGATTTTTCTTTTTTGCCACTCATTAGTTGATATGATTTCAAAACCTAGAATTGCTGTTAATATTTAATTAAATGTTACTACAATTAGCAGAACTTATTAACTCTGCCCATCACCAATCATTCTTAGGCAAAAAGCATGAATTCATTTATCAAAAGAAAAAAAAATAAACATTCACTTGTGCCAATACCAGTTGCAGCTTAAAATGACTGATTTATTTTCTCACTGAACACAAGTATAGTAATTTTAAAAATGGTTAAAATGAGTGACTCGAATTGACTCGAATGTTTAACTTTTTTTCACTGAAATTGTTTTCTTTTGAGAACACATAACAGCAATAACAACTTGGTTAATAAGTCAATTTTCCAAGAATTAATGTAAGGAGAGCATGAAAGGGCCAATGAATGCTAACTGCCTTATACGACACTCCTGGGGGAGGTCACCTCGAAAAGAGGATGAGAAGCTTCCGGCATGGTGGTTGGCTCTAACCATCTTGTAGGGAGCACGAAATGGTGGGGGTCTGGCTCCTCCCATTGATGACGGGAAGTACTTTCTGAGGGAAGGTTTGTACCGTGGCTGGTGATGACCCTTGGGATTCAACCACTGTTCCCGTCAATGTATCTCTAGCGACGGTCAGATAAGTATGTTTTTTTTTTTAATTCATGAACCTTCGAAGCGGATCCGAGAGTCAGTGATACGACTAACCATCATAAACCCTTCATAGATATTATATTCATAGACCCTTAAATATATCAAGATAATTTGAAAAAGCACGTGCATAAATTTATATATTTAGTAATTTTGAATTTATATCAGAGAAAAGAGACTTGGGCACTTCTCACTTCCGCATCCTATCCACGTCCGAAAGTTTAACCCTCAGTGTTTAAGTAGGTGTGCATCAAACCAATAAAGATGGAAAGGCATTGGATGAGGCAAATGTCAATCATAACGTTTTTCGATCTCAAGGCCTATACCTCACCAACTTTTTTTTAGGTAATATCCTTGAGTATGTTGGAGGTTCTTTTTCTTTTTTTTCCAAATGTGGACTCCGCATTATCAAAATGTTAAGAAATTTAAAATGTTGTTTTCCCAATTGTTAAATATTTGTGATAGTACTACATTGAGGGAGAAAATACCTTACAATTACAAAAAGCATTTGAAAAATTGTCGTAACTAGCATCATTTCAATAAACTGTGTGCTTCTGATTTCCAACAAAACTGGTTTTGTGGATTTATCTAGAAAATAAAAACTCCTATTTCTTAATTTTATTTCAAGGATTATTCATCTAATATTTAAAATTTTGTTTGTTAAATTAAAGTAACCGTTTTAATATCTATCCAAATAATGCAAAACAACGCACTTACATTGTCGTTCGGCATTTTGAATATAATATTCTTTAGTACAAAACATTTAAATACACAATCAAAGCACAAAATATAAATGAAAGATAAAGAAAAAACTATGAAAAAAGCTTTAGTAAATTTGATAAACATATATTTAAAATTTAGAAATATATAAACAAGAAAAATGTATAAATAATAAATATATCTCTTACTAGAGTACAGAAATAATTATCAATTCGTTTTCAGCAGGAAACGAAAATTTAAAAATATAATTATAATTGCAACTATTAAAATATTTTGATCAAATTGTGTTGAAATATTTCTTATTTGCTTCTCGCAGAGCATGATATAAGAAAGCCATGTTTATTATCTTTAATTACATTACCGAGTTTCGACTCTAAAATGGTAGAGGATAAGAAAAAAGCCGGATAGACCAGAGTTCTATGAATTCATTTCTTTACCCACCAATACATAATACAAAATTTTTGTACCAAATATATTCCGCATTTCTCACTTCTTATTGAGCCTTCCATTTGTCTCAAGCTATGTAGAATGTTAACGTCGCCCGGTGAATTATAGAAACAGTTGGCGGTAAAGTGTCGAGTTAAAATATATGACTCTACACTTTGTTATACATAGTTTGCACATGTTCTGTAGTTTGTTCATATACTGCACAGCACGTTTCAAGAATTTATTAGAGAAAAATAAAGGATCTAAACTGTTCACATTTTAACATAAATTCTGTAATACCAAACTTAAATGCAGAAAACATAAACAAAACGTTAAAGCAAATCGTAGGCCTAGTTCTTAAGAAAATTGACTCAAACGGATTCTATTTTTCACTGATAAATGATTACATGTATATGAAAATGTAACCTTATGATAAGAATCAACACTTACAGTTTTTAGTTTTTGAAAGAAGCCCTTAAATCCTTTCACCATCCTTTCCGGTCCGGGAAAATATCTGTTTTTTACCGGATTAGAACAAACAAAATTAAAAATTCAAACAAGTTAATATTTACAAAGCATTTTAAACGTTAAAAAGTTTTAAAATGTAGAAGTTTCACTTGAAGGCGCTATTCGCGTTACAGATGAAGAAGAGGTTAATAGCTTGAGGTAACTTCTTCTTAAACGTCTTGCTTTCCTCACTTAATTACAATAAAAGAAAACTAGCCGGATATTACTAAAGCTAGATAGTCGCGAACCGGATAATCATGAGTGTATTGTTATTTACTTTTTAACATGAATTATTGTTGAATAAGCGAAATTTCATCGAAAATTAACAGAAAAACACATTTAAAATAAAGTCCATATATTGTTGCTATAAACTCTCCAGAGGCAATCCATTCTACGCATCATATCGGTATACTAGAAGACATCTAAATGGAAACTTGAATTATTATTTCTATAACCAGCATTTCGCTACATTCCGAAATGCTTTCCATTTCCCATTTGCGCCAGGAAATGGTTGTCACTTCGCCGCTGAAATTTCACGAATGCCACATTTTCTCTAAGATTGATAAATTCATTTGTTTTGTTTCTCGGCACATACAAAATCCATTTATTTCAGTACCCCAGTTCCCAGTGCTGCCCAATAAGTTACTCGCATCATACCTAGGACAACCATAATCTATCTCCCCAACCTTAAGTGTAAGAGCGGTAGCTAAGAGATATCCGCATGGAAACGAACATTCCAAAAATCTGGACTTATATTTTGAGCAAACTGGTGAATAAAATATGAACCTGGGAAGAAAAATAACTCACCCTCAGAGAAAGAAGAAGTAAAGAAAACAAAATAAAAGAACTTTAGTTTGTGTTCAGCCTGACAAGGGACAAGTTTTATTGACAAACTTATAGCTGTAGTGGCTTGCTTCATATCGCTGTCATATCTTAAACCAACATTGTTTTTTTTCCATCTGAAAGAATGTGGGTTCAGCAAAATCCCGATAGATTTTGAAGGAAACGAGAATTTAAGCCGAATGTTTATCCAACATAGGTAGGACGATAAATTATGGTTTTGTATTTCAAGCAAAAATATTTGTGTTTTTTTTCAGCGAAATTGCTGTTTGAAGTATGAAAAATTAAAAGAGACTGAGTAATCGAGATGCTATTTATTAATTAGTACACAAATATAATTATAAAATATGCAATTTCTGTGAATTTATTGTCATTTCGGAAAATTATGGTTTGGTAATGTTTTAAAGTATTTTTTATCAGAAATTTAAATGTTGTTGAAATAACATTATATAACTTTATGACAGTGGATTTGAAATAAGAGCACATCTGAGAAATAATCATTTACCTGCAATGATTTAATTCTAGTTTAATTACCTATAGCTGAACAAATCCAGAAATTGGATTCCTGTTAGGGGGAAAGTGTATCCTCCTTTGTTGCTGAAAACAAGCTTTAAGTATCGTTTATTTATAGAACCAAGGGAGGGGGAATTTGCTGCTTGGAGAAATTCTGTAGAAAATTTTTCTTGGAGGAATGCCTCCAGCAACCAGCCCAACAGCAACGAGCAATCCTTTTCTAAAACAGCACAGGACCACAAGGATTTTCAATAATATATGAGAAATGCACGGTCAGAAGTTAGAGTTCGTTATATTTCTTCATCGATTCGTATTGTTCAGTCATGCAGTGCCTTATCTCATGAGATGATAGGTAAGCTTGAGCTTGAACTTCCAACTGAGCTTAAGCTTAACATCTGAATAAAGGATGAATTATATGATACACATATTTAAAAATATGCTATTCAATATTGTATTCGAGATATCACGATTTAAAAGGCAATAATCTTTGTTTTTAAAAAGATGAATAGCAGGAGATTAAAGTATACTTACACAGGAATTCTTGAGAAAATGTTTTCAAGAGATGCAGATGAAAATAAATTCTCTACCGACCCAAAATGCTTATTAAAAATACTGTTTGGATAAATACTTCTTAAATGTATCATATCAAAGAACATTATTTTACTACAATTTTTGACGTTATGTAATAATCGCTGAAAACATAGAAAAAATGTATTTCTTTGAGTACATTACTTAACTCCGAATCAATCACATTTCCCAAAATATCTGTTATATTCTGTATCAGTTAAAAATCAATAACTAATAATCCTCTTCGTTAATAATTGAATCATCATATAGAGAAACGCTTCATGATTCTCGTATCGAACGGATCAATATTTCCAAAACAGATGTGTCATTGCCACACCCAGTTACTGGTTATTGATTTAATAAAGCACAATTCCATAAAACACTGTTCAAAATATTTTTTGTATATGATTTATTGCATCTGGTTCTCTATACTATTGCGAGAAGATTCCAGAGATCCATCTATACAATAAAAACTGTCTCATCCAAAACATTTCAAGTTGTATTTGGTAGTAATTTGACTTATTGTTTTGTTATTTTAGCTATCTAATACTATAGGTTCCCCCTTATTTTCTTAAATTCATGTTGAAAATCAACAATAGCACTTCCTTCCTGAAAAATTTATGATGACACTTTTAACAGATATATTCCTTCCTGCTACTCTCAATCAGGATATGAAAATAATTTTCTAAGCTTCTTTAATCTGTCTGTGGTATTTAATTATGTATAATATATTTAATCAATCAAGAAAGATACAAATTGAAATTGAAAAGTTTGAGCATTTTATATGATAAATATATAATTCATTTTCAAATTTTATTGTGTATCAAAATGGTTTCACTTATTTGTTTTAAATGTAAATATTTATTTATTAAACTAAATAAATTAACAATTAAATAAAGAACAATTAAAATTGTTTTATTTTTAAAAATATATATTAAAACATTTCAAATTATAATTATGATTTCTTTATTTACTGAAATGTGTCTTGGTTGTCTTTTACTTTAAAATGTTAATTTCAGTAAAACTAAGAAATAAAACTATAAAATATTGAAAATATATAATTTTTTTTTAATTAAAAACTTTATTGTCCCTTTTAATCATTTTTTTTTTACTTTTTTTCCTCGGTATTTAGATAAAATATTTAAATAAAGTTTTTATTGAGGTCCTTTTCGTTTCAAATTGATCATGTTTTATTGTATTTTGCTTAAGTATAAATACTTTTTTAACAAAATACTTGCATTCTGTTTAACAAATGTTGCATTCTGTTTATTAAATCTGGTATTGAGTTATCAACAAAGTATATTTCTCCAAAGATCGATAATTTCACTGAAAAAAATCATGTAAGAAAAATGAAATATCGAATAAATGCTGTAATCTATTTGTTCCCGAAAACATGCGATGGATACTTGTTTTCTGTATTCTTGATACTTGAAGAAGAAACTTATCACAATTTCTAATTTGATTAATATTAGCCAAAATCAAAATTTAATTTTTGAAGGTAAAAGAGATTTTCTTTCAAAATGCAAAATTTAAACAACCACTTTTTTTATTGCTTTAATCTTATCACTTTCTATATATTAATACTAATGGATATATGCGATGTGATATATACAAACTGATACATGAAATGACTGAGTTAGTACAAACTTAAAAGTGAAAAATGGTCTATTTATAGTAATCACCTAAATATTTTGTAATTGAGAAAAGTAATCTTATTTTAATATCTAGTTTCACAAATCTTTCAAAGAATTAACCATTTATTTCTATAATACAGACTGTCATCCTCTAGCAAGAACGAAAAGTTAGCTAATTACCTTCTTCTATGCTTTCACTTTCCCGGATATATCTGGTAACAATCAACAAGTTATAATATTCGCATTTAATGAAAGTGTCATCTAAGAACAGAATACACTACTATCTGATAGCTGTATCGAACAAATGTTTCTAGAAATGGATGTGCCGTTGCAACCCGATACTAATTAAAATCGCTGGATGGATTACCCAGAAAATAGCGGATCTATTTCCTAGCCGAGATGAAACTCGATAAGAATTCTGCTACCTTCCATTCCCTTCCAACCACACCCCACCCTGAAACTATCGGTGCAGGTTGTCGCATAACGAATAAAGGACTGTCGCCTTCGTCGTTATTATCGATCTCGGGACCCTTTTGTTTAGTTTACTGCTTCTACTGGCCTTGCCCCTGTTACCATGGCGGAGGGACTTCATTATCTTTTCAGGAAACTTTTCGTGGAACCGTTGTCACCCGAATGGCCCGGCCCTACCGGAGCAATTAAGGACCGTTTGATGTTGTTGGTGGGACGAGTCCCCGGCATGGGGGTGGATAAGTCGTTGTCTGGTGTAGGGCACTGCTAATTGGGTTATTTCAAGAAATAATAGCTCTTCAGGCTGAAGATGGTTAATGAAAGTGAAACTGATGAAAATTTTCGATATTTGTGTGATTTTTTTCTCTGTTTCGTAGTCATACCTTTGAAGCGAATTAGGTCCTTTATTTGGAAAGCAGTGTTGTTATTTTCATCATATAAGTATTGGATTATGCTCTTTTAATCAAGATCAAATTAGAGAACAAATGGAATGAAACAGGGATTTGAAGGGTATTCGATGTTTCATAAAACTTTTAGCGAAAAGTTTGTCAGTAATTCCAAAACCAGGAAATAGATGAGTGATAAAAGTACAAATAGAGAATGAATACAATGGAAATGAATGGAAAATAACTAGTCAATGCATTAAAGAAATATTATGAATATAAAACAATTTTTAACCACTTTTGCTTGTACAGTACACTCCCGATTATCAGCGGAATTGGGTGGGGCTGCCGCCGCGGATAACACAAATCGCGGATAATCCGAAAAAAGCTAAAAACGGGTATAGCAAACGAGAAAACAGTCATTCCAACTTTGAAAAATCGTTTTATATACAATAAAACGTTAAATAAACAGCAGGAAATGTTTAACTAACGCTTAATATTTTAGTATATCACTCAAAACTAACCTAAAAAGCATTTTGCTAATGAAAACAGAAAAGTGCTTTGTATTTACGAGCGGTGTCAAGGATGCACAGAAAAATTAACACATATGTACTGTTTTAATACTGTAATGTATTATGTAATTACAAAAACATAGCTGTGAAACTACACCTTTTTGAAGAAATCAGTCATTTATGTTTGCTTCTTGCTTTGGAAAGATTTTTTTTTTAGCTCGGAAGCAAAATAAAAACTTAGTGCGGCAGGCACGGATAATCCGCTCCGCGGATAGTCGGGAGTCTACTGTATATTATAAAAAGTATATAAGCAAGTTTGCATTATTTTATACATATACACATAAAATTCAGACGGATAGTTAAAGATGACTAGAAAAAATTTAGCCCAATAAATTTATGATGATTTTTCTGAATTTGATGAAAATATTCTCTCAGAAGAGTCTCCAAACACAGCCAAAAATGTTGTACAAATGCAAATTAAAAAAGCAAAATGTATGACTATAGAACATTTTATTATATGATACGAAAATTAAGGAAAAATATAGAATGAAATCATGGAATAAGAATATTTCACACACACACACACACACACACACACACACACACACACACACACACACACACACACACACACACACACACACACACATATATATATATATATATATATATATATGCGTGTGTGTGTGTGTTAAAATATTTTCTGTGCCCATTTGAGCCAAAATTCCAAAATCGGTAATTTTTAAAAATGCATCCAATCACCATGATCATAATACTCATAATATTTAGATGAAATAATAAAAAATATGCATCTAGATTTGATAAATTTTAAAAGAAAAGTTCATCTTAAACATTCTTATTCAGTATAAATATCCAGAACGTAACAAATAGGATATTTGTGATATAATTATCACATATTTTAACACAACATGAAATTAAAATCATTTATTAATTCTAAATAATAACCTTTGGAATAAAAAAAATTAAGAATATTATTTTTTTAATCGAGTACAAGCACCAGATTTATATTTTAGTGTTACTTCCAGTGATGTTATTAAAATAGCAGTTAAAAAACATTTAAATAGTTTTCACAAAATATGTATTTTAAGAAACGTAAATTAAATATTATTAAAGTTTAATTCACTCACTGCTTATGTACCGAAACAATCTACCAACTTTTCAATTAAAGTTTTTGTGTGATGAAAAAAATACGTATTATTAAAGACAAAACGATTTTGTTTCGAAAGAAAATAATTGCAAATCTTTTAAGCTTATATTTTGAGTTCTTACGAATTTCATTTGTCAATAAATTTCAGTTTTTAAGAACGAAAAAAAAAATATCAATTCAACTCCGTTCATAATTTATAATCTTGGTGCAATTTTTTATTTTTATTTTGAAGTGATAAATGGTCATTTGTCTGTGAAAAGAAAGTGTTTATTTCTTGAAACGTAAAGAGAATCAGCCAAGTTATTGATTTTTGCCATCCTAATATATCATTTTGTTTACATTTTCTTTTGCATTCAAGAAAATGAGTGTAAACGATGAAATGGAAATAGCAACAACAAAGAGTAAACATAAATCAATAAAAAATGCTTTTTTTTGTTGTTGAATTCTTTTTGCGCTAAAAAATGCAATGTAAGTTTGAATAAATTTTAAAACAAAAATTAATAAACATTAGAAGTAAATAATTTCAGTTAAAATAATAATTGTTTTCTATAAAATGTACCCATTTTCTTAGAACATTCCAATTTTCTTCTACTATTCTTTGTTAGTTTGCAGGGGTTTAACATTATCATCACTGCTTGTGTCAAGAATCTTCTGTACAGTTTCTTTTTCAAAAATTTTATTCAAATGTTTGAAATAATCAAAGAAAACAGTATCAATCAGTATTAACTTCAAATTTCAGTGAAAATAATATATAATATCGATTGTTTAATGAAAATTATTTAATGGCAATAAAATTTTATAAAAGTCAGTAAAATAAGCAAATTTTGGAGTTCAATGCTGCTCGGAGGCTCAGGGTGGCTCATAAGACCGTTCAAGACAGAAAATTTAAATGTTATTTTTATAAATTTAAAATCAAAAATACTACATAAAATTCGTAATTTTTAACATATTTAATATTTATGAAGTATAAGATCATATATATATATTATTTGCATTCTTTAACATTCTTATTCTAAGTCGAATTTAAATGCCATCAATGTTTTTTTATAGAATCAATATTGTTCCAAACTTTATAAAATAAGTTAATTTGTCACAGAATATTTTAAAGTACAATTTTGCAATTTTACAAATTACTTTATTCAGGCATATACCAATGTGTTTATTAGCATGCAACTGCATTAAAATATATTGAATTTGAATATTGAATGCAATATATAATATTGAAATGCAATCGAATAATGCAATCAAATCAATTTTAGCAATCACCTTCGAATTTTCAGGACTACTCAACTTCAATTGAATAAAATTGATTTAATGTTTGTGATCAAAAGATGTGAAAGATGAGGTAGAGGAAATAAAAAGTTCTGAAATGTTAAGGGAAGGATATTAGAGTTAAATAATGTATATTTAAATTATTTATAAATTTGCATCATGTAATTACGGCATTTCTGAAATTTCCCCAATATAATATTTTCCTACGAGAATTTTCTCATCACAATGTAATCCGTGAACTATCAATCGATAAATCATCCGTAAGTTAATTCTTATAGCTATCTGCAGTGCTGGAGTGCAGGGTGAAATTGCAGAAAACTTACAGCGAACATTTTGCACAATAATGTAATAGATAAGCTATATACCAATTGATAAATATATTTTGCATTCACACATTAAAATATATTAGCAAAAAGGATTATCTGAAATGAATATGACTTCACAAACAAATTACTTGATTGAACTCTGAAAACTATTTCAAATTGCGTCTACTTATATTACCATTATTCCATTTCGCTCGGACGATGATATTTCAAAGAAGAAAATTGCTTTCTGAGATTGAACGGATTATATATCGTGATTACTTCTTAGCAATTTAGTTTCAGAATACCTCATCTAATCGAAAAGCATGGGTTACGAGTCATCCAATGCATTCTGTGGAATATTTTTTTTTATTTTATTAGTTCGCATAATGTATCAAGTTGGAATCACTTAGAAAGAATTTTTATTAAGAATATAATGTACCATGCTATCTTAAAAATAAAATAGTTTTTGAGAAACTCAATACAGCATTTCTCCCACACGATTTGTAACGATTAATTAAATGTAAACTAACTACATTGCCTCTGAAAATTAAAAATATTGATCTATGTTTGAAGACCACAGAGAGGAGATTTATAAAAATATACCCTACACATATTAAATATCTTGGGTAGAATTTTTAGAGTAGGATAAACATAAATAAATAAGCAGGTTATCTGAAATATATTGATTGAAATTGATTGAGATTTTACCACATAAATTAGCCTTAATAAATAATATTTCACTTTTAACATTCAAAAGAATTTTATACATTTGCAATCAATCTGTTTTTTTCTATAATTTGCATCCTATTTTTCTTTTATTTTACAATTTACCAAATAGGTTCCGTACATTTTTATTCCAGCTGCTATATAATAATAACATTTTTCAGAATAACAACATCAACTGCAAAATATGTATATCTCTTAATGGGTATGCTCTCATGTGCAAAGTAATAAAATCCTTTAAATATATTGATTATTTGCATTTCAAAATGCACAAGCCTTTTCAAATTACTCCCATTTAATTTGAATTTCAGTATTTGAATTCGAAGATCTTTTCTATAAAACAGATATAGCAAAGACTGAAAAAGACGAATTTAACTGCCGAAACAATTTTATTTATTAAAATATCAGTTATATTTAGTCAATCAGTCAGATGTTATTTTTTTCAGATCCTAAATTTACTTAACTCTCTATATTTAAACTGAAACGACAGTTTCAATCTTATGGAAAAGTATACATTTTTCTACCATGTAAATTGATTTCATATGTCCCAAATAACATCGACATGAAATTGCTTTGAATTGGATGAAGTATTTTCTTATAATTGCGTTTTTAACAAGTTTACTTTTTCATGACCATCCTGCATTTAATGTAAAATTAAATAAAAGAAAAAAGATTTTACAAATTTTTACATCCCTTAAAATGTTAAAATACATTAAAAAAGAAACAAACCGTTACAACGAAATTGTGACTTGCATGCAAAATAATGACTTTTGCTTTTACGTTTTCTGTACCAAACTATATCAATGAGACAACGACTCCCGAAAACAGAATACCAGGTGTGTTGACATCCCCCCCCCGAAAAAAAAACTGCATCATATACGGCTATTGTTAAGCTTTAATTTTTCCTATTTATAATCCAGATAGCAGTTTATATTTCCTAGCTGTTAACGATTTTGTTTCCGATATACCACAAGTTCATAATATATATATATATATATATATATATATATATATATATATATATATATATATATATATATATATATATATATATATATATCTTTGTGTTACTCTATATTATTAGTTTTTTTAATTCAATTCCTTGTTTACCGTATTTTATATCAAGTATATGTCATATATAATAATGTCAAGTATATGTAAAGGCATTAGAATTATTTTTGCTTATGTTAAATCTATTGATCTTTTAGTGAATTATTTAAATTGAACCATTTTCGTGCTTTTATAGGACGTATCCATGTCCCCAGATATCTGGTGTCTCCTGTTATTTAAATGAAAGTTGAAATATCTAGATATAAACTCAGAAAAGGGCTCCAATTTCAATTCTCTAATATTTAGATATGAGTTGCTTTCTTAGAAGAACTATAGAGAAACTCTATCTGTATTCGTGTCTTGCTTGAAGGAAAAAGCAGAACCTTTTACAATCAGTCAACTAATTTGACCACAACATGCAATTCGTTTCTAAAACACTCGTCGGTTAACATGTTTTCAAATAATGTCTTATAAGAGCAGACGAAATATAATAGATATATTTTGAATAACAAACAAAAATATTTCACTAAAGATTACTAGAAACGTTAAACATCCTACATTAGAAATATACAGTTATACTGTTGATTGATGCGCACGCATACAGTTTCATTAAGAGGAATCCTTTTCGGTAATTACCCGAAAATGTTGTTCAACTAAATGTTTGTAAAATCCTCGTTTTGAAAGCTCTAAATGCCTCACTGCTTGGTCATGGGTTTAACACAGGGAAATTTGCTTAATTTTTGAATAACAGTAATTAAGCTTTGAGTTAACCGAATTAACCAGAATTATTTATTTGTTCTTTCATTAAAAATCCATGTTACAAATATACTAGTATATAATATATTTATTTGTATTTGTATATACATGAATCGAGGGATTACTTTTAACTTCGGTCAAAAAGAGAGTTACTTCCCTATATGTACTAAAGTGTTTAGTACATATTACATAAGTTTAGTATATAAGTTTGTATCTCATTCCAATTGACTAAATCTTTTCATTGTGAAATTTTAATTTTCCTGGTTGTAAAAGTTTTTATTAGTGAAGATATTATTTCAAAATCTTAAAAGTTTCAAAGTGTTAACTAGTATGATATGGATATTTAACGTGAAAATAAGAAAGAAAATTGAATAAAAGTATGTAAGAATCCAGAAATCACTATTTATTCTTTTTATTTTGTTACCCGTGTTAACGTCAGCTACACCTTTAAACACGTATTCTGTAATTTTTTTTTAATTTTAAAACTAGACCTAGGTGGAAGTTATTTGCTCTTCACTATATTTTCGTCATTAAATATTCAACAACAACAAAAAATATGTGCGGTTAATTGCTTGATATAAATTATTCAAAGTAAGCAAATAACATTTGCCGTTGAAAGCAAACATTATTTATTAAGTTGATCTAAGTAAATATTTACAATTATTTAAAATTTATCACTGCAGAATTTTTATAGGAAAAATATTTTTCAGCAGTTGTTCATAGTTAATTCTCATAAAACATCTTAACGTGTTAATGGACAGAAATAATTTCGTTTAGAAGCTTGTAGAATCCATCACAGATATTTTTATTTTGCTTCCTTGCCATATAAGCGAAAGTTGTTTACTTACATAATTGCGCATGAATATATGCGTTTCGTAAATGATTTAAGTCAACTTCTCTTAATGAGATGGCCGCCGATCAACGTTGCATTATTATTAAATGCGCGATAGCTATCGGATAATTGAATGAGGAGTGCTGCTTTTGTGTTGGAAGAAGATAATGCGCATTTAAATGGTAATGGTCACTTTGTTAGCTAATACATTGACAGAATCGTTTGGATCGTTGATAATTTTGAATGAATATAGCTGTGCCAAATGGAATGTAGCATTATGAAATATGTTATTATCTGGAAAGAGCAAAATTCGCAACGGTACTTAAATACAGGGTGTTTATAAAGTCTCGGACCCATTTTGATGTTTAATAACTCATAAAATAATAAAGATATAAACACACTTATGGCATTTATTGATGGAATAACTCATATATTTTCCTTTTCAGGTTTGAATATTTTTACTTTTGTAAATATCGTCTGCGCGTGTGGTTAATTTCAGATAATTTCATTTTCCAGTCTAAATATCTGTACTTTTCTAAATATCGTCTGCTTATTAATTGCATTTTTCTCTCTTTTGTTTTTGGCAACTATTGCAATGTTATGTTTACTTTTGATGTGTTTGTTCTATGTAGTACTTTTGTATGTGATGTTTTATTCGAGCGGATATTAAGGAGAATGCATACACCACAAGAGAAAGCACAGATTTTATGGTGGTTCATAGAAATGAAATCGATAGTGCAAGCACAGAGAAATTTCAGAAGAATTTACCAAAAAGATCCTCCATCCAAAAACAGCATCTTGCGGTGGAAAAAGAATTTTCTAGAAATTGGAAGTATCGAAGATAAGAAACGTTCCAGACGTCCTTGCACAAGTGATTTTGATGTTGAGCGTGTCAGAGAGACATTTTTACAGAATCCTAGAATATCTGTGAGATCAGCGGCAACAGAATTGGATATGCCAATTTCGACGGTGTACAAGGTTATTAAGAAAAAATTAAGACTGCATGCATACAAAGTTCAAATTGTTCAAGTTTTGGAACCGAACGATAGGCCTAGGAGGATGGCCTTTGCAACAGATATGCTAAGGAGGATAGAAGATGCTGCTGATTTTCTGAAGAGCATAATGTTCTCCGATGAAGCATCCTTTCATGTTTCTGGCATTGTTAATCGCCATAATGTGCGCAAATGGCTCTGTGGATGCCGACATGCTTGTCGCTACCTGGCGTGAAATTGACTATCGACTTGATATTCTCCGTGCGGCGAAGGGGGCACACGTAGAAGTTCATTGACAAGGGTCATGAAACTTTTTGAGTCTATTTAACCATTTTTGTTATTAATTTAAATCTATCTTTATTATTTTATGAGTTATTAAACATCAAAATGGGTCCGGGACTTTATAAACACCCTGTATTTTTATAAGCAGTTTCTTTTAGAATACGTCTCTTTTTCTCTTTTTTTTAAATTTTTGTATGCATTGGCTTGTTTATGAACTCTTGACAATTACCGAATGAATACCCGAGATAGAAATTATAATTCAAAATTACTTATTAAAACATCATTTACATAAACTGTTGTTATAATACATATTTAAAATTTAATTAATATATCCGAACATTAACCCTATTTTTAAAATCTAGCAATTACACAGCATCAAATGTTAACTTTAAAAAATTCTTAAACATAAAAATGAAGAAGTTTAGTTTTTGGCAAGGTCTTTTTAAACGACGTCATATGCAACCTTATCATTTGAATTTTAAAGTTAAAGATGAGTAAATGAACCAAAATCAAACGGCGAAACAATTGAGTTCGTTTACAATGGAGCAAATGTAAATTTTATGGAAATTACTTTTCTGCATTTGAATTTATTTTTCATCTCTACTTTTTAATGCTGTTACCTAGTTGCAACATAAATTACACCGAAACGTATTCTACTCATATCTGGTTATATGCATGACGATCAAGTTGAGGGTTTCAATCAAAATTTTAGTTACTATCAAATAAGTTATCTCCTGCGTATTGTAGATTTTTAAATAGTGTCTTTACGTATAAAGATTGCAACAACAGAAAATTTCACTATAAAAATATTTCTCTAAAAATGGTATGAGATACCAACAATAATAATACTGGAATAGATATTGGGTGGTAACTACCTTTTACCTTAAAAATAAAGTAAACATTGGATTATTTTATATACTAATATAAATATATATACATACTTGTATATGTAGAACCTGAATTTTTAAAGAAAAATTAAACGAGAAATTTTGATTAACTGAAATCTTAATTGCTGTTCTTCAAGTTAAGAGCAATTCAATTTGTTAAACCCATGTCCAAGCAGTGATATATTGAGAGCTTAGAGTATACCTTCAAAAGGAGGATTTTACAAATATTTAGATGAATAAATTATTTAGTAATTACCAAAAAGGCTTCTTCATAATGAAATTGCATGGACATATAGTGAAATCAAACATGGTGGCAAAGTATTTAGTAAATGGGACACCTTATTGTTCATTATATTTCTTTACGCTAAAGATGAAGGTTAAAGTGTGTTGGTTCTCTTCAGGCTATACTGTTTAAACAAGAGCTATTAAATTTCCCACATATATACTTTGGATGTTGAGAAAGAACAACTCGGAACGATTTTTTTGAAATTTTGATTTTTGAAATTTTCACCTTTTTCCTCTCGATGAGGTCCAAAGATATTCCAATAACAAAATGATTTTTACATAATCATCTTAAGATTAATTTTTTTTTTAATAATACCACTTTTTAATAAATGAAAAAATATTATTAATTAATTAAAAAATACTTTAAGTATCTTTTACAACAATTTATTTAGTAGAAAATAATATTAAATATTAAAGTGTCGGAATAAGGTATACTTGTATGGGAAAAATCTGTTTTTAAGAAAAAATTGTCGCCGCTTTAACAAAAGCTGACATTAAAATGTCAAGTTAACACTTACTAGAAGTAAGCCAAGAAAAGTATAATTTTCCACAACTGTCAGTAAGAAATGAAATAATCATGAAACGTCATATTTTCTAAGAAGATAAGTTATATACAGGACCCCACTTTAATCAGGTCTCTAAACAGTTAGCATTAAGCTTATACATCTAATAGAAAAAAGGGTTTAACTGAAGTAAGCCTTATGAGTAATATTTATTACAGTATTTTTTCAGACACTAACTTTTCAAATAAAATGAAAAGTGCATTTTATTGCGACTAAAGCAGTGTGAATTATGAAAATATGAGTATTACTATATTATGAGAATTCATGATTTTCAAACCACTGAATTGATCGTCTCAAGAAAAATAGCCAATGAGCATTAGAAATTTTCCAAAGGCTAATCATTTTAAAAATGTTGTTGATTTTCCTAAAACAGTGATACTCAAAATTTCTTAACCCAGTAGGATTTACTTGCTAAAACCAATAACATTTATTTTTTTTTTTATTTAAAAGTTGGAGTTTCAAAATATTTATCTAAATATGATTCTTCAGGACCAAATGGATACATAAAAATTAGCCATCATAATTTTTCAGAAGTATAGTCCTGGAACTAAAACTAAATAAGATATTCTTATTCAGGCCATTTAAATCTTTTTAAAAAGTAAAATTAAAAGCTGAAATTTATGATGAATAAGATGAATTTTTATCAAAGGCTTGAAATGTTGTATAAATTATTTAAAAAATTCTGTAGAGTACATAAGTCTTTAATGATGAACCATCATATTTTCTAGACCCATGTTTTTAAAAGACATGATGGATTTAAGATTAAATATTTTTCTATTAACTGCAATTTAATCACTTCCGTTTAAATTAAAAAGTTCAGATTTTACAGGAACTTATAGAAAATTATTGTAATACATACTAGTTTTAAGGAAGCAAAAGCATAAGGCTTCTTTAAACGTATGAGTCCTATAATTATCAAAATGTAAACTTTTTTTTTTGCTGAAGAAGCAAAAAAATTAAGCCCCCAGATTACATAAAATATTTAATAAACAAGCATGATATGTGCCCCTGTGAACCCTGTGAAGCCTCTGTGAACCAACCAAGTGGTGAGTTATATAGAATATAGCGTTTTCAAATCTTTCTTTAGATATTTTTGAAATTTTTTTCTTCATCTCCTACACTTTCTAATGCTACAAACATGAAAGCCACTAGCAATTAAAAAAACTATTCAATTTATTGACACATTTTAAAAAAGAAAGTACCTTTTAAGTGGTTTTGCTAAAAAAAAGGGAAAAAAAATCTTGATAGTAAATTGCATAAAAAGTTACAAATTTTCTTAAAAAGTCTTTTGCAATATACTTTTTTTCTTATAGTTTTAAAGCTCTGAAAGCACTAAAAAACACTTTAACTTCTTTCATAGCTTTTTTTAGTGAAGTAATGAAATCTCAGTTATTGTTAAGTGCCGGCAACAATTCGTTTCATTGATTTTAGAAAGAAAAAAAAAAGCTAATTTGCTCTCTTGTGGCCAAAGAAAAGCAGCCTATTCAAAACCGGAGCATCTTGAGAAAAAAATAATTTAGTCTATCTAAAGAAGAAGATGCATTCTAGTATTTCATGATAATATTTTTTTCCTCTTTTATTTCAACCTTTCTTCTATATCTTGATCAATGAAAAAGATTCTTAACATTTATAATACCATGATTCTACTTCATTCTTCTTTTTGATTACATAACATCTGTTTGCCTTGAAAGATATTTAAATTAACGTTCAAATGTACATATCGAGAATAAAAAATGTAGAGGAAGAAACGACAAAGATGAAAAATAATTTAATTATCACGGAAACTTTTAAAGATTCTAGAACTTTACTGTCAAGCTTCAACATTTGATTTGATATTATATTTAATTTAAAAATAGAATTATCTTTGTTCGGCTGATGTTATTTAGTTAATTTTTTTTTTTATTTTATCTTCAGCGAAAGTGAATAAAAATTGGAAGAAAATGTATTCATCAGTTCTCTTATTTTATAAGAAAACTGCAATTTATGTTTATCAATAAAAAATAATCTTTGCTATGGAAGTCTTACAATTTATCCGATTTCTTTAATTAATTAATTATTTTATATAAGCAAAAATTCAGACGAGTTAATATCATAGATTCTATTTGGAGTTTACAATCTCAGATGAATTTTCATATAAAACAAGTTAGTATGCAACAAATTAACGTAGAATATTAACATCTAATCCAACCAAGAAAAGAAAAAAGGAGGATTTTACATTTTAAAATATAAAGTTTAAAAAAACATTCATCAGTGATTTGTTACTTCAAAACTAGTGGTATAACTGCATATATGCAAAAGTAATTAATATTTACTTTAATTCACATTTTTCAAAACAATTATTCACTGAAAATTTCTTATTATCTGTATGAAAAAAAATGGGATAATAAAGATATAAATATGAAATTGCATTACTTCTTACATATCTATTTAAACTACCATTCAAATATATTTTATAAATGAAATCAGAAATGCTTAATAACTAATTGTAGATAAAAATAACTAATATGCTAAATTAATAGTCATACAGCTTTACAAAAATTATTAAATTCTTAATATTATTCTATTAACTTTGTTTTCTTTTCTTTTTCTTTTATTTCGATGCATTACTTAATTTTAACTCTCACTGAATACATAATCCTCATTTGTACCTCTTTCTAATTAATCTTGCATTGAATATGAGAATTATGTGAAATTCATCTTTGACATAAAATATTTTTTTCCTTGCACAGTTATTGAAATTAACTAATAGTTTTAACTTTAGTTAACTACTACTAAATGCATCCTGCATTTATCTTAAATTTGTTTTTTTAGATGTAGAATATAAAGTGATACTATTTGAGTAATTTCCAAAATTCGCATATAATATAATTAATATAATTGATTTCTTATTTATCTAAAAATGATAAGATGAAAACTAAACAGAACACCATAGAATAAGCAGCAAATGAAACTCCTTACATCGGACCATATATATATATATATATATATATATATATATATATATATATATATATATATATATATATATATATATATATATATATATATATATATAATCACAACCCCTTAAAGTCTGCAAAATACTTTGATAAAAAAAAAACACCTTCTAAAATTTTACTTACACCCAAGGTTTTGTCATTTGAAATACCAATCAAAACGTTTTCTAAAAATCGTACCAAATCATCTTGGCTTTTTATTTCAATTCATTTTTCTAGATTGAAAACTGAGTTGAATAAGCATTCTCACAATTTAATATTTGTGTTCAAATAAGTAAAAGAAAATACAGCTCAGAATAAACGCACACACAAAAATGGTTTTGTGAAATTTTTAAGTTATAGAACAAAGAATTTTCATGTAATCCAAATAGATTGACAACTACATTTATTTCGTATTAAGGTATTTAAAATTTTGTGCCAAAACATTTTAAATAACTTAATTCTAAACATTTGTGTAAAATAATAATTTAGTTTTTAAGTTTTACTCATATCAAAGCCATCGTACTCTTGGAATAAAAAATGAAAAAACAATTTCAAGAAAATAATGATGTGAAAAATGTTTGCATTTAGTAGAAGCCCAGAACAACGCATATAAAAAAAATTATCTTTATTCTTAAGTTGTGCCGTACAGCACAGATTTTACTGGATCTTTTCATTGAGATGTTTCGAAAATGGGAATAGGTCTCTTATGCGAAACCAGCTTTAAATTAACATTTTTACTTTAGTGTTCCATATCTTAGAGTCTAATCTAAAGAGCCATCGAGTAAAATTTAAAAAACTGTCTTAATCTTGCTGATGATTCAAAAATCCCGATAATTTATATTTTCCATTATGAAAAATTTACCCCGTAGCTGTTACTAACTTTTTATCCTGGAGAAATTTGGGCAGGGAAATTTCTGTGCCATTTTGTATTGCTCATCTTTAATGCCATTTTCTGGGCCAAATGAATTGATCAAGATGCTTCTGTTATTATTTAAATTTTCCTATTATCGAAGCAGGTTTCATGTCGGTTCTTTTTATTAATATTTAATGTATTTTATTATTTCATTTAAATTTCATATACAATTACTGCAAGTTTGGGTTCTAAAATACATCTTGCCAGTATGTCAGATATAAATATATATAAAATTTTCTATAAAATAATATTTAAATGGTTTTGTTTAATTAAATATTTATGTTTGATTTAAACGTTTCTAATAGATATTTATGGATTATCCTGGTATGTAGAATAAAATAAATACTTCTCTCCAATCAGGCATGTTAGTACTTATCTTAATTGACTCGGTGACAGCGTTCGTCACCGACTTGCTATACAGTCAAATGGATAATTGTAATCTAAAACTAGAAACGTACCATTCTGCTTTTTTTGCCAAACTAATAAAACTATTTTTATAGTGATTTGTACTATAAAATTTGCTTATTATACTTGTATACAGTTAGTAATAACATTAAACCTGATAGTGCAATTCCATTATACCACAAAGTTGGCAAAGTTGATTTTATATTTCTTACCAAACAGGAGGTACAATTTTTAACCTTTATGAAACGTCAGAGTTTAAACGTCATTAAGTTTCTTGTTTCCACAAATGTATCACATATTTTAATAATTTGTGGAATATAGAAATATTACATACGTCTCTTGTTAAAAAATGGTATATACGTCTATGTATTTATTAATATTATATACGTCTGTGCGAATATTAATATTTTATATTTCTATGCATTTATTAATCGGAGGATAAACTAATGAATTTAATAATCAAATATTAAAATCTATATATATTATACGCAGAGATTTTTGTAAAGGAATATTACGTTTTATTAGGAAAAAATTAAATATGGAAATTGAAAGTTATTCATAACCGAATATTTAAATCAAAGTGAAGATCAATTATTTGCTAGAAGAGGCAATGAAGTCTTTTTAAAATCATATTACTTAATATGTTATTAATAGAAATATATAATTTTAAATAATATTTATATTATTTAAAGTTTAATAAATAATATGAATATTATTAAATATTAACTATTAATAAATAATAATTATATTATTTAAAGGTTAATAAATAATATAACTATTATTAAATATTAACTATTAATAAATAATAGTTATATTATTTAATGGTAATAAATAGTATAACTATTATTAAATATTAACTATTAATAAATAATAGTTATATTATTTAATGGTAATAAATAGTACAACTATTATTAAATATTAACTTTTAATAAATAATAGTTATACTCTTCGAGCAATCTTCATTGCGGAGAATTCTTATCTAGAAGTACAAAACATGTTTCATAGTAACAGCATAAAATAGAAGTTTAATTATAAGTTGTTTCCTGAAAGTTTCGATAAAGTTAAATAATTTAGGGTGAATTATTCCTTACCATTAGGAAAGATCGAGAAAAGGGAATGTAAACTTGAAAGAGAATTGCGACAAGGAGAAAAACCACATAAAGAAGAAGCATAAAAAAAATACTTGAAGAAGAAATGGGAGAAAGAGAACACAAAAAAGATTTATGAGAAAGAGAAAATGGGAAGTCACCCATCTAACTCTCCGACCCGCCACGAAGGCACACGGATTTAAACCATAAAACTGAATGACCGGACCGCCGCAACAGCAACATTGGCGGGAACCGTGGTTGAGTCCTAAGGGCCGTCACCGGCCTCAGTACAACCCTCCCCGAAGGAAGTACGTCCCGTCATCGATGGAGGAGTCAGATTCCCCAGCTATTAGTGTACCCGTCCAGGGTGGCGAGATCCAACCACCATGCCGGAAGAATCTCATCCTCATTTCGATGTGCCCCCGGGGGGTTAAGAGAGGACTATCGAATATGATCAGTTATTTAATCACATTGAGAAAATCAAATTTCATAACACCAAGTGTAGTTTCAGTCGTAATAAAGGATACATTAATTGATTTCTACTATTATCTGAGAATCAATTTAAAATTATGAATAAATTTGCCAAAACAATGGTGATCAAATTGGTTCATAGATGCCTAATAATATTGTTCAACTTAAATTTAGGCAGCCTGAAGAATGCAAGAAAAATGAGAATGCGGAAACATTATTACTTAAAGATTAAAACTGAGCATGGAAAAGTCCAACAACAACAATTTAATGAAATACATAAAATCAATTAGACGAAAACTTTATTTAATATGACTTATTACGAATTAAAATTTAAATTACTTAGAAATATTTATTATGAATGTGAATGAAGAATTTATTTGCGCATCTAAACTTTTGAACTGTTAAAGGGTCTCATGTTAGCCAATAGAATTAAGAAGCGTGACTCTTCTTATTTTAAAGCGCAAATTTTATATGTATGGCTCACTTCTTTTAAGGACATGTTTAATAAAATTAAGATTTTGAACATGTGAGAAAGATGAAAAAAAATCCAACTGCTCAAACGAAGAGAACTAAGGATAGTATTCTTAAACTGAGTTATGATTTTTTTAATTTAAAATGGGGCTTCTGTCTAGTTTAAAATTTCCATTAAATATGGCACTATTATAATTACCAAAAAGATAACACTGAGAGATAAAAGTATGACAGAGAAGCCGAACAAAATATCAATTTAGATTTTATGACAGTAGATATCGACCAAGATATTTCAAGTGCAGTCATTTGTTCACCTGAAAAGAAAAGGTTCTCTTTTAAAATTGAATTTAAAAAATGAGCATCTGCAAATCATGAAGTTTTAAAAATATATGCTATTATAGATTTAGATAATAAGTTTCAAATGACTACTTTTCGAGAAACTAAATTCAGTGTATATTATTCTACAAAAATTAGATTATCCAGAAATGTTTTGAAAACATGTTTGGGTCAATATCCTTTAGATGGAAACAAGTGTTTATTAAATTAATGAAGAATTTTGTCAAATAAAAACAAAAGTAGCAAATGGTTCTAATTATGAAGTCAGTGTAGATTATTCTTCAAAAATTAAATTATCCAGAAATGTTTTGGAAACATATTTGGGTCAATAACCTTTAGATGAAAACAAGTGTTTCTTAAATTAGTGATGAACCTTGTTAAATAAAATTAAAAGCAGTAAATGGTTCAGATAAATAAGTAATGAATAGTGCAACTATTTGGTGGTTTAAAGTTAACTTATTTCTTATTTAAGGAAATGTAAATTCTGTTTGTGATACGATCTCAATGAAAAAAAGTCACTTGTAGAAAATCAAAGCTGAGTAATAGAAATGGTCAATTAGAGGAAAAGTTGAAATTATACTGAAATTTCCAAAACAAGGCAATAGCATTAGCTTGAGAACTGACGAGTAGATAAAGTAACTAAGAAATTAATTAGAGATAATTATAGTAAATCCTGAAACTCTAAGCATAGATTTATCTCCATTCTTTAACGTACATAAAAACGATGATTCGAGTGAAACAAATAATTTAAAATAAACTGAAACTTAATTATTGGAAAAACTAAGGAGATTAAATAAAGTCATTGTATCGTGACAGTATTTCTGAAAATAAGGCATTATTAAAACTGAAGAAAAATTAGTGAGATATTTTTATAGGCCATATTGTTATAAAGAAATATACATTGATGCAAAGGGTGCAATTTCTAATAATAAAATTATAACGCTATTGCTTTTGGCATAATTTTAGAGCCATTTAAAAAAAATAATAAGCTTCGATGTGCTTTTAGCCATCTAACAAACACATTAGTTGGTAATAGATATTTAACAACAACTATTTGTTTATATTCAGAATTTCCGGATGATTACATGCTTCTAATTTTGAATAATTGCAATAGTTCAATTCTTTTTATTTTTAAACTTTCTTTTTAAGCAATTCAAAAAATAAATGATCGAAGTACAAGAACATCAAAAAATAATAGGAGGTCTTCGGAGCCTTGTAGCATATTATGTACCGGACGAAATATTACAAAATCTGTCCACTATAAACATTAAAGTATGCGATTACGATTTGTCAAAAAGAAAAAAAAATAGTACCAAAAAACGCAGATAGGGAAAATCCTGGCCCTGCGATCAAAAACTTTATTATGTAATTTGCTTATACGGGTACTTTGTGATATGACATCGAAGATAAAAGAAAGGGTTGCAGAGATTTGAGACATTCTGCAAGAATTCGCCTGTCGACTGCGTTGTCACAACATGAACGCTTCTTATTAGTCAAGCTGTTTGATCAATGGAATGAAAATACCACTGCTGCTCTTCGTTAATACCGGATATTAAAACAGTTACTTAGAGGGCCGATGACCACATCTAACTTAAGAAGAATGGTTGAAAGATGTGAAAAAACATGAATTCTTAGTGTGCAACCAGGCCGATGGCGTAAAGTTATCAAGCATGAACAAGGTGAAGAAGTTACAAATTCTGTTATGGATCAGGTGACAGTAAATAAGCAGGGTATCAGCAGTGCACGTTCAATATCACAGCAAACAGCTACCCCGTTCTCGACTATGCAGAATATATTGCATAAGATACTGACATTTTATCCGCATAAGATAACACCCATTAACTGATGACACTGATCTGAATCCTGACAATTTCTTGTTGTGAGGCAGTTCTGGTTCACTTGAAAGTCGTTGTGTATCAAGGACATGTCACATGACATTAATACTTTAAAAGATCAAATAACGTTATATGTCAGACGAATAATTGCCGATTTAATGCGAGTCACCGTCGAAAGCCTCGTGTACAACATGCAATTATTGGAACATCAAGTTGGTGGTCACCTTGAGCCGAATTTGTAAGTTGCTATAATACACATTTTTCATTGGTATTTGTTGTGTTGCTATTTACTGTTTCCATTGGCAGCTATGCATTCTTTTTCCACATAATATGCATTTGAAGCGCTAGGATTTCCCCATCGGCTTTTTTTGACACATTTTTTTTTTTGATAAATTTAACCCGCATTCTTTAATGTGTTTGATGGCCAAATTTTGTTATATTTCGTCCTGTGCATAACACTCTACAGAGCCCATGTTAACACCTCCTGTTATTTCTTTATCACTCTGTACAATGCAATCTAATTGTACTTCTGCAATCTAATCATTAAATATCTAGAAAAATAGGAATAAAAGTAACTAGAAGTTTTAGTCACTATTCTCAAAATAATAATGCCGATATATTCCCCTAAATATCAAAAGAACTATAAAGATTTTATGTATTGAAACAGCTCACAAGTGGAAGAAGATCCGAGCGTCTGTACTAGATTTAAGAACCATTACTCGCGAAAATTCTAGATTTACATGTTTAAAATTAGTTTACGTTGTTTACAATACAACTTTTATAAAATTATTTTCTGAACAATGGATAACATTTGAAGATGAAATAATATAGTTAAATAAACTTTTTGAATGTATAATTTGGTTACAAAAATGTAAATAGATAAAACGCTGCAAATACAATCAATACAAGTCTGCAAATACTGCAAATAAAAGAAATGCATACTCCTATCTTAAAGCTTTGAAAAGAGATTTCTGTGAAAGGAATTTAATATTAGCTACATAGATGAATAAATCAAACATATTCTCAATAAAATGAGAATATCCAGGGAAAATTGAAGGATGTTATGCGAAACAAATTATGTTGTGAAAAGGAAAACGATGTAATAGATTATTCTTTTACATCATTTTGAAGGAAATAATATATATGATATATTGAGATGGATTCGATAATAATTTTTACCACGCTAAAATGTTAATATGGTAAAAGCATGTTAAAATTTCAGTACTAGCAAATATAGTAATTTAATCTTAATACTGCAAAAAAAGAAGAAAAAAAAAGAGAGAAATAGAAGAATGACTAAGAATTTATCGTAAGTTGTTCTCTAATCAATATAATTTGAATATGTAGAAATTAAAGAAAGAAAATGTCATTTAAAATTATTCCAGACGAAAAAAAAAAATTACAAGTTTAGATTTTGAAAATTTTGAAAGAATTATTTTAGTAAAACCAGAAAAATGTATTGAATGTAAAAAAATATCAACTAATTTATTATAAAGCTTAAAGACGACTTTCACCAAAATAAATAAAATTAAATATAGAAATTTGTTAATAATTATAAAGATTAAAAAAATTGAAAAAAATATTAAAATTGGACTTTTTCCATGATATTATGTGAAATAATCTGAAGAAATTCTAGTCATTGAATTGACTATGGAAAAATGAATAATCTAGCGATAATATAATTATTTCATCTTCACTAAATATAGAATGAGTAGAAATTCCGTCAGCCGAGAAACCCAAATAAATTTGCGTTTTAATAAAAGTATATTGTCAAATACCATTGGCATTCAATGTTTGAAGATTAGCAAATATTGTTACAAGTTTTGGAATAATTATAGATAAAATAAACACAACTTTCATTCAACAAGATATTTAATTCTGCAAGGACACTTATAATTTGATATCCCTTATTTAGATATAGTTTCAATTTATGCGAACGAATAAGAACATCTTATGCAAATAAAGATAATTTAAAAAGTTTATAAATTGCCGGTTTTAGCTATTAAACCAATAAAGTGTAAAATTACTCAAGATGAAGTAAAGTACTTATGACTGTAAACAGACACTTCAAATTTAGCTGCAAATTTAATTTTAGGTGAAAAATTTGAGTAAGAAGCAAGCCTCTGTGTTATATCTAAGTAAGAAATTTCAGAAACTAAAAATATATTCCACTACAGAAGATAATGAATTACTATAATATATATTGTATATAAATTTTCATAGATAATTTATATGAACATCTTTATATTTGGTTCGTAAGCAATTAATACATTAAATATTTAAAGTGCCATAATACGAATAACACGATATAACAGAAAAACATTATTCTTGAGAAAATAGAAAGCATATAGTAATGTTTGTATTGATCTAAATGTGCAGTTATGTTTAATTTTAAATTTTTAAATGACAAGATAATGCAAGAATAAATAGACAAAATCTTTCTCTCCAACGACCATATGTCATATCTCTTCAAACACCCATTAACTACTCTTTGCTTGACAGCAATTCGCTGAAATACCCAATTTAGAAGTTATTAAATCCTTGTGGTCCGAAAAAAATCCAGAGAATAACCCAACACTCACAGACAATATAAAAATCCATCCTATTCCTCGGGATAGGTACCGGAAAATATTGTTAACCTTAAGCACCTTTACAAACCACCAACAACCGAATCAAGTGGGCCAGAGGAGAAGAAGAAAGTGCTCCTAATGTCTCCATAAGGTTCGTCCGGATACGAGTTTCCTGGGGCAAGGGGGGCAGTGGAGTGGATCCGGAGAAAATCTAATAGACGTGGAATCTTGATCGAGTCAATAACCGGAGTTCTGGCAAGTAATGTCGACTGACGTGTCTTCCCCGAAGGAACCAGGGATAATTGTGGAAATTCCTTCTTTTTCCGTCGGAACTGTATCACTAACATATGTTCATTGTTGGGACCGGGTGACCATAGTGCTGGAATGATATTATGGGGGTATTTCTTGGGAGATGGCATGCTTTGTTGTAATGAGGGAAGCCCCCTCAGGCAACATCTGTAGCGGCACCGAAGAAAAAGAGATGTCCGTAAGGGATTAATTATGCCAGACTCCTTCCTAGGTGGCTTATAAATAGAATTGCGCAAAACAATCTATGTGAAGTTAGGCTTAGACTATGCAAGCCTATATATATATATATATATATATATATATTGTAAGTACCAATGAATAAATAGCCCTTTCTTTTAAAAATAAACCTGTATTCGAATGCTATTTTCAGTTTCCCTGTCGATTATCATTCACAAGTATTTATCATTTTCCTATAGGAATAATCATTTTTAATACAAATAGCTTAAATTTCTCTTGCAAACAGAGCACAGAAGATAAAAACAAATTTATCCCTGAAAAGCTTTCAGGGTGGCAAGGTCTCGGCTAACCAGAGGGTTTTAGGATCGAGACCCGATTACACGGAAGAACTGTCCTGTTAGTGGCTTTGGTGCACGCTAAATACGTCAGAGCCAAACGTCTTATCCGTGTGCGGTATGGACTAGGAAGGTGCCAATTAATGTGCCGTCCTCATCATCTGACTATGATTCAAAATTACGAGGTTCGTTCCCAAATTAGCCCAGATGTTTCAAGGAGACTTTAGTAAGTCTTTATGCTTTAGACTTTTTCTAAATTAAAGAAAAATGGTAAAAGCAGCATTTTTTTTTCTTTTAGAGTCATGTTCGACTCTTTCTGTGTCAGTCCAATGACTCAAAAACACGTAGATTGAAGTATGAAATTTAATATGCAATATTTCCACCAAAATATTAAATTCTAAAATAAAAAGTGAAAAAGAGAACAATGTGACCATTCGAATTCATATAATTTTTCTAAGAACAATAGAAAAACTAGATAGAGAATCTCCTGCTTGTTATTAACATTTTTTTTTATAATTCTTTTGCAACATAATGAGAAAAACTATTGCGTTAAATTAAAAATTTAATTCATTTATTGCAAGGAGGCAATCACTTATTTCGAAAATAATCAAGTATATGAGTATAATTGTAGTTAAATCAATATTTTTTTTTGTATTTCATAGTATATTAATGCTACAGCATGAACTGTAGTTGTAAGATTCAATACTGTTTTAAAATACATAATTATTTTTAAAATGCTATTTTCAATAAAGAAAGCTCAATTCATTTTAAATTGTAATCGTTAGATAACTCCTTATTTTCCAAAGTTTATTTACTAAGAAACACTATTATAAATGGGACGTATCGAAAATTATATTTTCCAACTGAAAATGCGTCTTCGTAATGAAAGTAATTGCTCATATGCTTAGAGTTTGTACAGCATACGCCTGATGAAAAAAATTTATTAGAAAGTAACAATTAAACATTTTAAATACACGAGAACAACATATTTTAAATTTATTTTTGAGTGTAATTCCAATCTTAAGCATATGAAACAAAGCTAAAACTTTTTAAATACTTTTTAACTATTCAGCACATTCTAAAATCATTAAAAGCTCCCAAGTGTTCTAATAGGCAAATTTTATTTAATTATGTGACCCATTTTTGGAAGGACGTTTTCTCACATATGTCTTAATAATGGACTGTTTCACTTCCACCACCCTCACTGTATAAAATTTTGAACCATAATCAAAGTTATGAATCCAACAAAGGTACAAAGTTTGATTTGCAGACTCCCGAAATGTTATGTGTGCTTAGTAATGTAATAAAAACACATAACTATAATATATTTTGGATGCCTTGTTTTGCTCGGATAAAATGAGTTACTTAAAAAGAATTAATTTTATATCATATAAAATAAAAAGAACATGGATTTCAAAATAATATTCATTTTATTCGTTTATTTCACTCTATAATCTGAAAAACAATAAAAATATTTAAATACTAAGCATCTATATTCTCATAATATTCCTTTTGAAAAATGAGAGTAGCGTCACACTCCATTTTTTTCTATTTATTATACAACTACTATTTCCATTAAAATATTAATTATCAAAACAAATGTTTAACATTTATTTAAAACTCAGTTATAGCCCAGACTTTTAAATATCTGTACAGTTAATTTTATACTCCAAACATTCTCATAAAATTATGTTTATTTAAAAAAAAATATTTCTCCTTTTTTTAATGATTAAGTTCAATTAAATATTTTCTGCAGAAAATTTTTAAAAAAATGAAAAAAAAGTACTTTTTTGCATATGTTGTCTCATTATGCAAGAATATTTGAATTAATATGAATTAAAATTATTTAAATCCCTTGCATATTAATTCAGACATTATTTTTACGAGAAGGAAGTATATACATTCTATTAGAAACATGTCCTCTAGAATATAGTTTGAAAAACATTTTAAAATGCTAATTAATTAAACTTTCTTTGAATACATTTGAATCATACAGTAAGGCGAAAAAATCCATAAATATAAATATTTATTCAAAATAATCTAAAGATATGCATTTTATATGCAGATTTTTATTAATTTGGCTGCAAGCCTATTTACTAAATTATTTATTTGATATTCTATTTAAACTCAAATTTTTAAAATATTTTAGATCAAATTTGTAAAAATTCCAAAAAAAGAGCTGTATTTTACTAAAACTTTTTAATGATTCTTTGTATATGATTAAAAAATTTCAAAGAGAATAATTATCATTTCCAATTACATAAATATTCAGTTTATTTTACCACTAGAAAAATGCTTATTATTATAATATGTAATTACGTAAAATTTATATAATTTCGTAAAACGATATAAATTTAAATTATAATCATTTAATGTAATAATATTAAATTTTTGATTTAATATTTTGCATCGTTATCCATTATTTGCAAAGTCCTGATTAAGTTTTGAATTGCCTAACATACATTTTACGTTATTGTCTGTTAATACTGTTTACCATTTGGCTAACAATTTTTCATTAATACTTGTAATCTTTCTTTTAAAATATATCATTTGAATTACATTACAATCCCTTTATTTAGTTTCATTAGCACTAATATAGTGACATATTAATAATTTTACTTCTGATTGGATCTTAAATTTTTATCAAAACTCATCTTTATTTAATCTCTTAAACAAGCTAATAATAGCTATGAAAAGTAAGTCACAATTATACTGAATGATTTTTGAAGACATAGAAGACAATATGTCTTGTTTTCGTAAATGCATAATTTATTTTATTTTATTTTGTTTATTTTTTGCACAAGAGAGAAAAAAATAACATAACTTTTTTTTCCTTAATCATTCATTCCAACTATTTTTCAATGATAGAAATCTTTTTCCTAAATAAAAAAGCTTAAAGACGATTAAAATGCCTTCTCACTGTTAGGTTTTGGTCAAATGGAATTATTCAAGTGAGTATTTGTGTTCTCGATGCAAATAACCTTTAACCATTTACTCCGAATCTGAATTAAAAAATCAACAGCAACACTAACGAGAACTGTGGTTCAGTCCTAAGGGCCATCATTGGTCATGGTGCAACCCTTCCCTTGGGAAGAACATCCCGTCGTCGGTGGGATTTTTAGATCAACCATCCTACCGGAAGCTTCTTATCCTCTATTATGAGAACAGCAAAAAGAAACAAAACTTATTAAAATAGTAGATTTGTGTTTCTGTGACAAAGACTTTTAAGTTAGGTATATATTAGGTCAGGTATATATATATGTATGTGTGCGTGTGTGTGTGTGTGTGTTTGAGAGAGAGAGTGTGTGTGTGTGTGTGTTTGAGAGAGAGAGAGTGTGTGTGTGTGTATGTGCGTGTGTGTATGTGTGTTATATTGATGCTTTTGCTAAATTATTAGAAAAACAGATAATCGTCAAGCATTTAAAATACACATTACCATTTTAATACAATAGTCGGTGTTAAAAATTATTAGATCAATATGTAAATACGCTTCCTTTCATGTTTTTCTTTTTCATAGTAAGAATAATTTTCTGTCGGCGTCACGGCTTAGGGGGAGCTCGTCTTCCCCTATGTCCCAGGTTCAAGTCCTAGTTCGGGCATGTTCTTCCCTGTGTTCTATCTGTGAGGTGTGTGAATCAACTTCCCTGTAAAATTGGGTTGTGCAATCGAATGTGTGTGTTTGATCTTCATTTGAAATAGAAGTCAGATTTCTGCCCTCGGTTTCTCAGGGGTCTTTTTTCTCAGAAGATATTGCACCCGCTTTCCGTTATAACCCGAACATGATATCATCATCAATAATTTACTTAGTATCTCTTTTAACATGTGAAAGGAATTCCTTTTCTAATTAAAATCAATTTTTCATAATCATATTTTCATATTCAGCTTTTTAATCAATTTTAGAATCATACACACACACGCACGCACACACACACACACACACACACACACACACACACACACACACAAACAAACACACACACGCACACACTGCTTAAACTAAAAATATGCAAAACTTTTAGAATTTGCGATACACCCTTTAAATCTTTTCAACATGAGTTTTATGAAAAAAATCTAAATAAATGGTAACCGAAAAACTGTGTTTTAAAATTGGAACTGAAAGATCCTCAAGAAAATCCTACTGTATCTTCCATTTTAAATCAATCTAAATGTGCGACTAGACAAAATCATATAAATTATTCAAAAAAAATGGTAAATATGAGACAAGTTAAATGAAGTATCAGTTGTTAGAAATTCAGTATCTGGCATACTCTGAGTTTCATTTTTTTTTTTTTTTACTTCGTCGTTATTTGGAAATTTTGATTGACTTGATTTATTATATTTTATAAACACTGCAACATAATATCTGAAACATAAATATTTTTTTTTAAAAAAAGGCATGCAAATAATTTAACAGAACTGGTGGTTTTATGCTGGTTTCAAAACGTTTTTAGAAAAAAATGATTGACAAATCTAATGATGATATATTTTCAGATTGTTTTATTATGGCCTGATTAATCAACATATAGTTTAATTCTGTTTTTCTTTAGTCTGCATATTTATAAAAATGATTTTCTACTACATAATAAGCAGTTCTTTCTTTCTCATATACCTGATTGTGAATAAAAGTATTTGAATATCAATCGACATAACTTAAAGTAAAAAAGAGACATTGAAAACTATCTATTTTATTTAATTTCAGTTTTTCTCAATTAATTTCTGGAGGAAAAATTCTTTATTGCCGACAATATTATGAAAATACTTATTACACATTTATAGAAAATTGCCACATATGATGAATCTATCATATGAACTCTAGAATTCTAAAGTGATCGTTTATGCTTATATTTCAATGAAAGCAAAATTCGCCCACACAAATTAGATTTTTCAGGAAAAAAATATTTGATTCTATTGAAGTGCTTGAAACCTAAGCTAAGATGTCAATTTCTCTTTGTATTTTGAATGACGCTTTGTCCTTTCAATTATTTTATAGGGATGTATGAATCATGTTATCTCCAACTGCTGAATCATCATATAAATACATTTCCTAGAAGCTTGCAGGAAATTCGATAAACGATATATTTTTTATTTGCTACGTCTTCATTAAGGTCAATTATATCAGGTGTAGGTCATATTATTAATTAAGGTCATTTTATTCTACGCCTAGGTCAAAATTACGATCTAGCATAAAGCATCAGCATTGCAACGTATTATCCTTTAATATATAGAAGAGTCATTTTTCTGCAAATAAGATGGATTATAAAACAAGACAAAAAAAGAGAACAAAACGAAATTGCTACTCAATATTGATATTAAAGAATGGTAACTATTTGACATAATCGTTTTACAAATTGACATTTGCCATGCTGGTGTTCTAGATTTCGGATAACCTCTTCGAAGAACATCGCTGCCATTGTTGGAAGCTAAAACTTAATGTTACTCTTTAGTCTAGAAATTTTGGATTCCTGGCCTATTCTTCAATTAGGGTAAACTTAAAAAATAATTCAGTTTCTCGGTGAAAGACGAAAATTGTACATATCTGTAGCAACAGAGAATTTTCATCAACGAGTTCATCAAAAGATCCAAAAGGAGTGGAAGATGTTGGAATCCCAGGCAACAAGGTAGATATGGCTTTGGAAAGTAATGTGATTAAATATTCTTGCTCCATAATCTCCTCTTAAAAGAAAACTAAAAGTACTTTCAGACTGATTGTGAGTTTCAAAGAAATCTATGGGTAGATCCATCTATTTATTTAAAAATCTATCATATGAATATCCTTCGATGAAATCAGAAACTACACCACATATATGCCAAATTTCTAAATCTTCATGCGATTATATCTAAAGTAAACATTGTACACAATATTTAATATAATTTCATTCTCATTTTAGATTTGTTTTATTTATATTGTCCATAAGAGATAAAAAAAACGGCTCTTGTAGAATACCAACTTCATTCATATTTACAATCAAGGCCAAACATTTTCTGTCTCTTGTTCGTTAATTTCACCATTTTTTAATTGTCTATTTTCTCAAATTTCTGTCCATTCTAAATAAAATTCAAAGTTCAGTTATCGACTAGTCAAGGCGAATATTAGTATTTCTTATGAAGATAATTGTAATTCATGCAAAGCTTCGATATCTAATTATCTTTAAGTCTATCTAAATGAATCTAAAGCATTTATCCCAATGACTGCTATCTAAACCATTGCAAGTTGTTTTAACTAATATTTAAATGAAAAATCATTGAATGAGTTGGAAAACAAAAATTATTATTTAATTATATATTCTATTTTTTAAATAAAACATTTTATTTAGTTTTCTTATTCAATGTTTCTAACGAAATTTTTTCCAATACTACAGTTACAACCAAAATGATATTTTAAAAATTCTCCTGTAAGTTTGTATACGAAACTATAGTTTACTTATAAAGGAAACGGGGAAAACAATTCGGACTTTAAGGGCTCCCAACGGTCGTTGATAAAACTGAAATATTGTTTCATGACAAATAGAAAGCGGCAGGAATGAAAATTGATGTTGACCTGAAGGCTTTTCTCATAAGCTTAGCGGAAAGAAAAAGGAAATTTTCATAAATAACGTTTACTCAAACGTTGTCATTGTAGTACTTATAAAACATTTTGATCTCATGTTTTATTGGACATTTATTTTATGTTCTGGGATTCAGCATTCTGTACTTGTTCCATAGTTTAAGCTTATATTCCTATTGGGGGAAGGGGATAACCTACACTTGATAAATTTGTGTTTTTTCATTTTTTATGAATATTTCCAAAAACTGAATTGAAAAAATGACAAAATGTTCATTTGTTTTTCGTTTTTATATTATAATTAGAAAATATCAACCTGGAACGAAATTATTTTATATTTATTTTATTTTAACACAATTTAATGTTTGTCCGATATATAAGGTATGTTTTTTTTTTAAAAAAAGAGCGAAGGCACTACAGAGTTATCAGATACGTCAGATTTGTTTACATTTTCATTTTCCTTTTGTTTTATTCTGGATTATGCCTTTTTGTATTGCAGTTAGTAATTGGAAAATAGCTGATGCAGCAGCTGGCATGAACAAATGCGAATTCAACACAAAGATAATGCAAATTGAATGAATTGATGTTAAAATTAAAATATTATTTATGATAACTAACTTATTACCTGTTTATTGTGTTATGTTAAAACGGAAATGTAGTATTAATTCTAAGACATATTCAAAATAAATTTGCTTTTATGATTTAAAAGAATAAAATACATATACAACAAGGTACTTTCTAATGAAATAAGAATTTCATTTTCAATTTATATAGAAAGTCATGCAACGAAATAAACAGAAGACATCTTCAGATTCTACTCATGTTATCAAAATATGTCTATTAGCTTATAGTAGTACAACAGAAAGCTAATTAATTTCGAAATGTAATCTCTCGACTCCGAGTAGCATATCTAAGCGATATTCCATTTCATGGAGCGCATTTGCAAGCTTTGGAGAAGTTGGGAGGAGCTATGTATTGAAATTCAACTTTGACACTCTGCTTCAGTTCCTGCAAATTAGTACACAACATCTAATATGCTCAATGGAGATAGAATGACAGGCCTGATGATTGGAATTTTCTCATACAATCCTATCCAACCAACCAACACACAGATCCTTTTGCTAGATTCTGGGAATAACAATGCTTTGAAAATAGACTCTAGGAACTCAACTAAGACCAAGAAGAAAACGAATATATATACAACCAAACATCTATGCATACTTTATATATACATACATATATATATATATAAATATACACACGCGCATATGTATATACACATAAGGTATTAGAAAATACTATTTATGCAAGTATGTACATGCTTAAAGGAAAAATATAAGTATTTCCTTAATTAATAACATAAATTTTTAATTTCAATATGCAATGCTATTCTTTATCAATGTTTTTTTAACTGCGAATTTTCATTTTTTTCTCTTTGGAATTACTTATAATTGCTTAGTATTTTTAAAAGTTCTTTTCGTATAATGCATGTTTTTATTCAAACAAATTAAAAGAATTGTCCAAAATGATGAGGCTCTTCATCTCAGAAAATTCAATTAAAGAATAATTAATTTAAACTTTTTCTAGCATCTGATCTTTGCATCATTTTTTTAAAAGAAGAAAGGATAAAAAAAAGTCTAATCTTTTTTTTAGTCCTTTTTTTCCCTCTATTTGTCGACAACCATCGAAAACTTTTGTTGTTACTGATATTTCATCACGTACTTTTCAAAAAAAAAAAAAAAATTCCAGAATAAATTATTTTTTCTGGATAAAAATTTTTTATGAAGTTTACACCTATTCTATTATTATTTATATATGAATTATTTCTTGTAAAGAGTTGCATTCATATAATAGAATACATTTAATAAAATAGAGAACATCATTTCGTATTTTGAAAATCTAAGTAAATGAAAATGTATGAAGACATAAAATAGATAAAAGATAAAGAATAAGCAAATGACACAGAAACGACACAAATATAAATAAATAATTCCAAAACTAATTTCTTTTTTATTGCAACGATTGCATAAAAATGAATGATCAATTTATTTTCAGCTATTAAAATTTAAAGGAAGAATACAACAAAATCAAATTTTTGCTAAACTTATTAACATATATATTTTTATTAAAGATGAAGTAGGTAAGAAGTCACTGTCCTTATGTAAAAATTTGAAATTAATATTATGTTTCAAAATTCCTGAGAAAAAGTTTTACGCATTAATTATGACGATCCACATTTAGGGATTTTGGAATATTAAATCCGGCACTCGGTGCCAAAAATTAACACACACACACACACATATATATAAATCGAATAAAAATGTCTAGTGTTAGAATCAACCATTTTTAGTTATGTGATATATTTAAAAAAAATAGTTAAGAATTTGATTATTAAAATAAAATTTGGAAGAACTAAAAAAAATTATGAAATTTATTCTTAATACAATTCTGAATATATATTTTTTTGTCAAATAAAGAACATAAAGAACATATTTGAATCCCTTTAGAGACTAAATGAAATAGTATAAAGTAAAAATACTTCAATTAACTTCATCAGTTGGATTTTTTTATTTAAAACAGTTTGTGGCAAATTGGTTCATAATATAATTAAAATAAGACTCTCAAATCCACTCAATTTTTAAAGATATAAGAATATCTGTTCAAAGTTAAACTAAATTTTTAAAATAAAATTAATATTAAATTAGATTACTTAAACTGGAGTATGTAATGTTTTTTTCTACGAGATCGAAACAACATTTCAGGATTTATTTTAACGAATTTCTTCTAATTTCTATTAAAAAAAATTAAGAATACAGATGAGAGTATTTTGTAATAAGTGGTTTTCTTGTAAATCATGTTACTTAAATACCATGTTTCAAAATATTTTCGTAATTCATGGATAAAAGCACTTCTTTTCGAATAAAAATATCATCAAAAAGTCTTAAAGATAAATTAAAGGAATTGCATACAATTAAATTTCTTAAAAATTAATGGTTTTATAATTAATATATCACGATACATTTTTCATTTATTTGATAAGTTCTTGAAACAATATATTTTTGTTTTAGTCAATTAAGATGTTTATTTTTTTTAATAACAAGTATAAGAAATGATAATGATTACAGAAATGAGTCAACGATTATTCAATTTTAATAAAGTCATCTTTGGAATTTTTTTGACAAATATTGTTTTCACTTGATTCTAGCATGGAATTATTATTTCTAAATTTATTGAAATAAAGTAATATAATAAAAAAAATTATAGAATCTTTGCACTTAAACAATGCAAATGAATACATTTTTTTTTTCATTTTTCTATAGAGCACAATACACTGTACTTGAAAAAAAAGTATTATTTTTCTTTTATGTAATTTCTGAGGTTTTCAGCTATGACAGTTTTATAGTTTTGAAATAAAATTATAATTTCAGACTTAATGTAGTATAGCTAAAAATATACCGATACATTTGAAATTACTTAGATGTGTTTGATTGAAATCAACTTATAAATTTTAGTTTGTTTTAAATTATCGATTTGTTGCTCAAATAACAAAGTTAACTTTTCATCGAAAAACTTTTACAATTAAAATAAAAACTAGAACTTAGCTACATTATGTTTTACTGACCATAATGAAAATGCACTTTAAAAAATGTAATTTTCATATTCAACTGATTTTTTTTTTTTTGTTTTGTGATTTCAATTTGTAGAATTCACATATAAAAATATTGTGTGTTTATTTTCTCTAATGATCTTAAAAATAACTTCAATCATTTAAGACACTAATCAAAAAATCTTTTGAGCTCCATAAATATTTTGAAGTGCGGGAAACCTTTTTTCCAAAAAAAACCCGACATATTCCTCTTTTTCTTAGTTTTTCTTATTAATTGCATATTTAATTGGCAGATTGTCACCCTACACACAATTCTTCACTAACATTCACCCTATTATTTATTATAATCTATACATAACTATTTTATTGTTACCAGTTCTTTTTCTTTTTGCATTTTCTTTTTCCTTTTTGCATTTTGCTAAGAGAACTAACAATAAAAGGAAGCGCATCCTTTGATAACAGTGGATGACAAGTGCTTGTATTCCATTGAATAAATAATATCAATAAAGCTACTAATCAAGAACAAATTCAAGGTAACATACAGCGTTAACATCATGATGTGCATGGTCATTATAATATGTTATATTTTTTAATAAAATATAAGTAATAAAATCTACTTTTTCTCAAACTATAGAGTGAAAATATATAATCATACTGTAGATAACTTATAATCTTCAATTTTAACTTTTTTAATATTATGTAATAAATCAAAATTACAATTAAAAGTTACACTAAATTCAAATACTTAACTTTGGTAAAATTATGCAAAGGATTTTCATTCATTTTGAGTTATTAACTTATTTTAACACCATGAAAATAAATTTTTCTTTCAATGCTTTGAATATAAACTTCTTTTTCATTTTTAATAAGACATATCACAAAATATAAATAATAAAGAAATCTTTCGAAAATTCTAAGATACTTTGATAGAAAACAGTTTTTAACAGTAAAAGCCTTTGTAAAAAGTCTTTTATAGCAACAAAAATAGTAAAATAGATTTCACATTTTTAAACAAAATAACATACTGTATTAATTGAAAATCTCTTAATTCGAATGTTAGAAAAATGAAAAAAAAAAAAAAAAAATTCTGCAAATAACTAATTTCATGTGCTTTTAAATTTCGAAAATTCCCTTGTTCTTTCGAATGTGATACTGGAAACTCTTTCACATATTCAACAGTTGTATTTCAAAAATATTATATATTAAAAAATGTTTGAAAATGAAGACGTAAAATAAAATTCAAAAAGATAAGCTACGAAATGTTTTCCCTTTAAAAGTAATAATTAATTCACTTAAAATTGTAATTAATAAGTCATTCTTTACAAAAAGCAGGTAAATAATTATCTTTTTACATACCATTCAATTAGAATAAAATCAAATAGGCATACAAAATTTACTAAGTTGTATAGTTGAATAACAATTGTGCAATCCAAATAATATATATATATCACTTTCTAATTTTTATTTGCATTTATCGCTTAACAAAACCATCTATTTTTATACATATACTAACACACACACACACACACACGCACGCACGCACGCACACATAACTTTATATATATATATATATATATATATATATATATATATATATATATATATATATATATATATATATATATATATATATATATATATATATATATATATATATATATATATAATTTTTAATTTTATAAAAATAGTATCATTTGAAATATAGAAATATATATTTTTAGATTAATAATTTTTATTTGCATCAATCGCTTAATAAAACCATCTATTTATTAACTCTATTAAAGCAATTATTTGATATTCTAGAAACGATAATATTACATTTATACAATTATCCCAACAAACTGAGAAAAATACGGGTCTTTAGTTTATAGTATACTAATTATACTAAGTTACAGTGAATACTAGCAGATAAATATTTTCGAATAACCCTTTTATTCAATTTTTATACTTAAATGCTTTCTTCTTCAAAGATTGGTTATTGGATAGATAAATTACATTACTATGCAACTATATTAAATATTTTCTTGGTATAAAGTTAAAAATGAAGGGATAAGATATATTAGAAACAATGAAATATAATATTAATTTTTATCTTATTGATTCTTCATTTCTTGAAATGTTATTTTAAAAAGCTTTAGAAATAATTCATACTTTTAAGAAATTTTATTTTTTTTAATAATGATTACGATTTTTAAGTTAAACCCTTTTTTTTCCTATGTTTTCCAACCAATTGTTTGGCGAAACGTGATTTTTTATTACACTTTTTATTTTTTCGATGTAATTTTTAATTCAAATTAGAGCCATAACATTTTAATAAATCAATATTTTTATATGCAAATAAAAATCGTGTTTTGATGAGTTATTTTGAAAGAAATGAAACATTCATAAAATATTTAGCATTTTTTTTTAAAGATTTCTTTTTAAATATATGAAAATGAAGTTCAGAAAAGAAAAAGAAAAAAAAAAAACCTGTTTCGATTTGCGAGAACGATGCTAGAGAATTCATCATTTTAGTAAGAATTGTGTAACGATGTCACGTTTTCTAATTACTTCTTACAAAATCAAATTAACCACCTTACCTCCTTCACAGCTTGCAGCTGAGTCGGAGAGGTCTTCACGTGCTTTCTTTCTGCAGTCATATCCTCCGACATAAGTTTGCTGGGGGGTTATCGCTTCTTCCGAATGTCTAATACCGTCTGACCTTACGGTGTGCTCTTGACGTTCTCACTTGTAAACCCACTAGTTGAATACATCCCCTCTGTTGACGAAGAGACCAGCAGAGAGCTTTTGCCCGAAAAGAGGATTTTCTGAAGTTCCAATTTCAGGAGCGCGTCAGAGTGTTATGCTCCGCTTCTCCTGCGCAATGGGGGACCGGCGCCGACGATTCGAACAGGTTTCACAAATATTCTGTTCAAACAGAGCAGCGAAAATGAATATAGCCCGAGGAATGACTCACAGCGAATCCAATTATACTCTGACCGAATCCTCGGACTAGGTGGAGAAAGCAGAATTTATCAAGAGTCAAGGGGAACAAATCGCGGGCGATTTTTGCGCCATCTATTGCTGATCGCTGTAATTAGGAGAAATGGATTCTTAGTCCCTTTTGAAAGGGATAGAAACGAATCGGATCATAACGTCTAACGACATGTTCAGAAAGAAAAAGAGAAGAAAAAAAGTGCTATCAATGCTCAGCTAAAGCGATTTATATTTTTCGAAAGAATGTTGAATTGAGAATAAAGTGGTCAGTCTACTACATTTCTGAAATTTCATAAATCATATAACTGATATATTACAATGAAATATTCTAAGTAAATTTTTTTAATTGTAATGCTATAATTATTTAAAAAGTTTACTTTGATTTGTTTAAATCAGCGTGACTTATTTCTTTCTTTCTAAAATTAATTTTATTTATGAGTTTTCGTTAAAAGGATTTTCAATTAAGTCCTAATTCACTTATATGAAATTTTAATTTAAATTTGTTACTTTGGAAATTGACATTTATTTACTTTGACCTTTATTTATGCATTTTTGTTGTAAATCCAAATATATTTTTTTTTCAAAAATGATAAATCGAATTTAGTCTGTAAATTATATATTAACATATTTAAAATAATTACAAGACAGATTTGCTCCAACCTTTAATGAATTTTAAATAGCAAGAAATGTCTAAAATTGATTTTCAATATTTTATAATTTTATAAAAATACGAAGCAACGTTGCCAATTTTAAAGAATTCGATATTTTTATGTTTTTTGTTTTATGGGTTCACATTTTTATATCTTTATTAATTGCAATTATTTTTTAAATATGAACTTAGGCAAAGTTTGAAAATATTAATAGTAAAAGTATTTCTGATATAACTTTTAAACTAAAAACCATAATTTAACTCATACATTTTTGTAGAACTTATTTATTTTCTAAAATAATGAATATTATCAAATTTCTAAAATTACTACCAAAAGTTGTTTTTCTTAAATACATTTTAACTACACATGATATAAATGGAAGTAACATTAAAAATAAATTATTTTAGAAAAAAAATGAAAAAGGGATCAGATAAATAATTACTATTTTCAGAGCATTTCTATAATTTAACAACACCTCGGCAGTGAATCTTAGAGGTTATTATATATGAATGTAATATTTCAATTTCATCAAACGAAAAATGAAATAATCAACTATCCTCCAAAATATTTTAAAGGTAGATGCTGCTTATATTGAATGTTAATGGATTCTAATCTGTTTTCGTAAGATTATAAAGTTATTAGTTGTGACAATGCAATACGTTGACCGAACGAAATCGAATTAATCTTTAATTTGTCACATTAAAGGGCGCTCTTTGTATTAATTATATTTCTATTTAAAATCCCGTTCTCATGTTGTTCATTCAATTAGTGTTGTTAATGCTTTTGCTTTATTCATTTGTTCAGCTGTCTCAAAGTTTCCGGTAATCTTTATTTCATTATTTTACCATTTCTTGAAAGTTCTATGGATATTATTTAATTGGCTCTTTTTATTTGTCTTTCCAATTTTTTCTGACAAAATAAAAGCAATATAAATTTATATTTGATCATAACTAACGTTTAAATTGTATTTAAACACAAATCAAAATTTAATAAATCTCCGAGCTTCAAAACTTTTCTAATTTGAATCATGAAACTTTTATAACATTTAACATAAAATTTTTTAACATAACATAACTGCAAGAAACGTGATCGGCAAAAGAAGTTATGCTGGATAGCAAACATTACATTTTGACTGAGCATCTCTAAAGAAATATTTTTGCTGCTGTTCATTTATGGATTTTGTTCAAATTTTATCAATGACCCCTGTATTATCAAAACAAGCATATATCAATATACAAAGAAGCATTAATTAGTTAAAAAAATGAGGAAAGTTATTAAAATTTTAAAAACATTTTATAAACATTATTTAAAAACATATATATATATATATATATATATATATATATATATATATATATATATATATATATATATATATATATATATATATATATATATATATATATATATATATATATATATATATATATATATATATATATATATATATATATATATATATATATACAACGCAAAAAAGAAATTAAAAAGAATTTGAATTTATTTTTTATGAATCTCAGTAGAAAGTATGTAAGAAGATCTGATACATATACGGATCCAATATTTGTTAGTGTGTGTGTGTGTGTAAAATAATGAACAAGGTCAAGAAAAAAGGATCACACAATGTTATAAAAATTGGAAAATATATTGATCTCCTTACTGGTAATATGCAATATACAATTAGGATGAAGAATTATTAATAAGTAATGATATATATATATATATATATATATATATATATGTAAACACAGAGAGAGAGAAGAATATATATATATTATTAGAAGAAGCTGCTCCTTACGATAGATGCAGACAGTGTAGATATGGAAATCCTTATTTTATCTTATGCTAAATATAGAATTTGAAGATACTTTCAATATGAAATGTAGAAATTCAAACTAGAAGTTTCTGAGATTTATTCCTATTGTCCCTAATCTCAAACAATTTATTTTCCAATCATATCTCTCTGTTACACTGATTCCTTGAGAGAACAATAGCTCATAATACTAAACAAAAACGGCAGAGATCTGATATATTACAAAACTTGTTGACATATCTATTTTTTTTACTTATTCTGTTAGTGAAAAGGATTTAAAATTCATAACCCATTCTTTTTCTTATAAAGAGAAAATATACAAAAGATATTTTATATCGTATACGTATTCTAAAAAAATAATTGTATATGTCGTTTTTTTTTTTTTTTTTTTATGAGGGCCGATACGGATAGCACCTCATTAATGTTTTAGAACATTATTATTTTGTAAACCTGATATCTATTCTATTAAAGATTAACTTCCTCAATTTTGTCATAAATCTTAAGGGACATTCTGTAGCTGTAACTAGGAAAAACAAGCTTAGGACTTTCTAAAGACAGAAATGTTTCCAAGTTATATCTTTCAATAAACATAAAATTAGGATCAAATGTTTTAATTTTTCTCTCAATTTTACCACTTTAAAATGTATTTTTAAGATATCTCACTCAATAACTCTGAAAGCGAATGACTTATTAGAAATCTATGAAGTTCATGGTAGGGATATCTGAGAAAAAGATAGATGAAGGACAGATTTTACGTATTTTCATGTCACATGATTGTAAATATTTTTGACGAATGAGGAAGAAATTAAGCAGCACATACCATATATATATATATATATAACTTTGAATTTTGATGGATTGACATTAAACATTTCGATCCTTAAATACTAGATATTGATCTCTTGATTTCAATATTCAGCTGTATCATTGACTACTGAAGTATAGACTTCAAGTATCACCCTTCTTCATTTGAAAGTGATGAAGTCACAATTTTGTTTATTTGAATGCCTTTCTAATGCTGTTATTCGATGAGATAATATCGATTTTCACATTGAGATTATTGTTCTGCGTAGTTTCAAACAATCTCATAAGACCGAGATTTAAACTGAAAATTGCTTTTTCCCTCAATTTTAAGTCATGCAAAGAAAAGATTTTCATTATCTTTCTCGTGTCTATCATGTTACTTTCATGTGCGTCCTCGTTAATTATAAATTTATCCATCACAGATGACGTGATATAACATTTCTGGAACGCAAATCTGTCTTAATTATATGCACTTTGCAAATGCATGCAAGAGAAACGGATTGCAAACATTTAAAACTGTAAAGCATAAATTATAGTTTTTATTTAATAAAATTTATTATCACGTGTTTAATCATATTGCGTAGCTGCTGTTGCTTATGGCAAAGTCAGCGACTTTGAGCCGAGTTTTAGCATCATTTTTCAGTAGCGCCTTCTAGGGCCCAGAGTACGTCTTGGCGAATCATACGTCACCACGTTTTTAAGGAACAGACATCATTCCACATTTCATGCACTCATCCACAAATCGTAATTTAGACCTGAATCATAGAACGATCCCATCTGATCCAGTACCTCCCAGTCGTATTGTTCGACTTGAACCACCATATTCCACCATATACAGGGGGTTCGAAGTCACAACCCAAGTGTTCCGAATCCTACGCCCTACCAATCAGGATATCCCGGCCTTAATCGTAGCATTGCAGAAGGAATTTTACAGAATATGACTGTTATACAATATGTACTATGAATTATTTTTTTTTCAGCTTTCTGTGCATCTTAAATTTTGAATCCACTATAAAGCTTTTAAATGTGTGTGAATATTACTATAAATTTCCTGGGTAATACGTAATCAAAATAACTTAATTTTATTTTTCGTTAAAATGTAATAACGAATTTAGTTGATATTTCGAATTTTATTTATGCTGAGAGTTTCCGATGGTAAAAAATATCACTGAATTTTGGACTTGTGTATTTTTAAAACATGTGAAAAGATGCTACATAATATATTCCAAAATGCAACCACTGAAATTATTTTTAAATGTACCAGAATAATAAATCCGAATGAAAAATGTATTTTTATAGAAAAACAATCTTTTTTTTCTCATGTAAAGTATGAGCATTATTTTTTATTATAATTTAATTTGTATAAACTGAAAATATTTACAAATTTTCAAAAAAGTTAGAAGTTGCATTCAAAATGGTATTTCTTAAGATGAAATTTAGCACAATCCTAATGTTATGTTTAGAGAGATAGGAATTTTGATAAAATTCAGCATTTCTACATTCAAAATCTTATAATGTTATTTTTTTTCAATGGATGGAATATTAAAAGAACCCTGTTTCTAATAAAGAGTTTTTCCTTTCTTTTATTTCAAAAGTTATATTTATTGTTTTTTTTTACACTATTTTGCACGAATTATAGGTAAAAAAAATATACACAAATTGTATGTTTTGTATCATAGGTTCTTATGTTTTGATTCAGATATAGCACCAAAAAGGCATTAAGATTTCCTTTCGCTTTAGGTAATAACCTGTTGTATGGCTAAGGAAATTTTGACTAAGTTTTCAATTATATCCTATTATATCAAAGTATGGTTGATAAGTTCACCACTTAATAAAAAATAAATGCAAATAAAAACCGGAAACGATGTGAACAGTCTCTGATCTTATCTTTTATAATTTTAAAATTAAAATATTTACATTTTTTTTAATTATTTCCAAAGTATTTTCTTAAGAGAACTAAAATTAATAGATTAGCTTACAATTATTTTATTTTAAATAGGAAAATGCAAATAAGTTTTAATGAAAATTGTAATAAAAATTATTAATATATATAATTTATAATTGGTAGTCTTGCTCTGCTCCATTAATTCTAAATAGAAATATATAAGATTTTTATAAAATTTTGCTGAAATGCTTTTCATTATATGAAGTTTTAGGGTGATTAAAAGTTCATGGAAATTTTTAAGCCGTTGTATTATCATTTCATAAAAAATAATTTAATGTAATAAAATAGATTTCCCAAGATTCTTCGATATTTTCAGTGTTTGAAAATCTATTCTGGATTGTGTTATTAGTTAGGTATCTTCATCATACGTAGAATACATATTTATATAAATTATTTAGTTGAACTTTGGTTTTTATTTTTTAAAGTGTTTCACGTAAATAGTTTTTCAAAATTTCCTTACGGACTTCTCGCATATATAAAATAATTGATCTTGCATTTAACTTTTGAATGCAACTAAAATAATGAAATATGCCTTCTTGCATAAAATAAAGGAGGAGAAAATAAAACACAAATTTGCTATGTTTCTGAAACCTTGCGTTTGTGTCAATTATGATTGTGACTATCAATTTAAAATGGGAAAATATGAACATATCAGTGTATAAAATATCCATTATCTTTATCTATCAATAATATACGATATAATTATATTTAAGTTGTATAAATAATAAATAATGTGAAAAGGCTAGTTATAAATTTAAAAATAATATATATATATATATATATATATATATTGTTCATACAGCTAAGCCGTCTGTAATTATGGACATTTGATCGCCCATAAAATATTGCCTTTGTAGTTCTGATGTAAATTAATTTATTCTAAACTACATATATTTTGTACTTTATACTAAATTCAATTTATTTTAAATAAAGTAGTAATTTCAGCACCTGAGAAATTAAAATGGGGTTTGAAAATGAAGGGCTTATAATTTTCTCATTGCCCTCTGACTTTAAAACAATCGTCTTAAAAAAAATCTTAATCAAACGCTGAAATATTTCAAACATTTCATTTATATATTGTCTCGACTTTAATTGTATGACTATGGATATTCAAATAAAAATAAAAATCGTCGGGAAACAATTATCCTTGAAAACTTTATTAGTCAATGCATTTCCAATAAATGATGTCATTTGTTTCAATGACTTTACAGATTTTAATTAATTTTCCAAATATTTTCAAATGTTCCAAATAGTAACTACTTTCTGAGTCTACAAATGTTAATAGAATCTTTCAGATAGATATTCCAATGTTGTACGAATGAAAGGAATAGCTCGAAATGTAGAAAATAAAGTTTTATTTATCTATTTAATAAAGATGAATGTACAAATGTGTTGGTCACAGGTCAAATCATTTGAATTAGAACTACTGCACTTGGAACAAGCATGCATTAGAGAGTGTTAAATGTGCAATCCGATGCCAATTGTTTGGAAATTCCAATTAAAATTCTCATTTATTATAAATTATGCTAACTTTTGGCGTCTTTCCACATTAACTTCCAAAAATATTACAGAACAAAATGGTTTTTACATCAACTTTCAAAACTTTTCTTCTTAATAATAACAATATTTCAAGTTCTAAATTAAATTCTATTAAAAATATTTTATCCCTATTTCCCCTCAATTTATTTCGTACAAAATACAAATAAAATTTAACCTGCACAAGCCCATATTTTTAAAGTTAAAAATAATTGCAAATTAAACCTAAGAAAGTGTAATTTTCAGTACGTGTCTGCATGAAGTGAAATAAATATAAAATATGACATTGTCTAAAAAATAAATAAAAGAAAAAGTTTTCTATGATTTTTTACTCTATCCTTATTATTAATTCAGTAAGTCATGTTTATTTAAGGCAAACGTCGTTTTAATATATAAAGGAAATACACTCTAGTCCAGCAGGTAATTTATAAACCTGTAATAATATAAATACATCCACTAACAAAATGTTGTAAATGAAGTAAATAATTATGTTTTATGTAACTTGAGTAATAAAATATAATTATTTACTTCATTATATTTTAATAAATAATTATATTTTATGTAAATGCTCTGATGAATTACGAATTTTAAATTTTAACATAATTCCTCCACTCCAATGTATTTTTCAGACTCTAATATTTTAAATAAAAGGAGTTGTACTCCAATTAACTAAGAAACCCCGAAAATTGACTGAATTATAAAAGTTTGAACAGCATTATCTTAACAAAAGCGCACGATTACAGACCTTACCATTTATACCAAAAATACCCGAATCATTGTCCGGAATTTCTCCAAGGATGATTGGCCTAAAATAATAAATTTATGATAAATAAGGATTTCATAGTGAAAAAAATATTAAAGAATTAAAGCCAATTCAATATTTTGAATTAAAACTATAATAATAAGTTGGGAAAATATTTGAAACTTTTTATCAGAATTTTATTTTAAACCTGCAAAAAGAATTTATGTTTTTCCGTTCAAATTCAATGCTACTATAAATAAATAACAGGGAGAGACTTTCTTTACATATTAGTTGCTGTTTTTGAAATTTAACCGCACATAACATTGATTAACAAAGAAAAAAAAAGATAGTGCACTGACAAAATTGTATTCCAGTTAGTATTTGTTTGTATGTTTTTTACTAATAATTTCCTAATAACAGATAGTTACTACAGCTTTAGAAAAACAATCAAGATAAGGAAGACAAAGTTGTTTCCATATCCAAATTAAAATATATAAAATGTTTAAATACACTGATTAAAAAAAAGTAGAAAAATGCTAAATATTTTCAGAAAAATTAGAAATATTTCATTTTAACTGGAATTATTTTAAGGACTAATAATTTACATATCAATTAAGAAGAAAATATAGGTTACATTACCAAGATATCTATACTAATAATAAAGAAGAAAGTGTATGAGCGCGTTTGTGAGCGTTTGCTCTTCATAGGCCAGACCGTTTGACTTACAGTTACCAGATTAGGCACATGTATACTTTGAGGATGGGAATATGTTCCTCGAAGTTTTTTTTTTTTTTTTTCAATTTTATTTAAATAAAGACTGAGCATAAGCGTTTTTCAGCAATGACTTGCCGCAGAAAACATGCATTTTCCCAAGATTTAAAATTAAGAAAATATATTCTTCCTAATTGTGCAAATATTTGATAAATTTTGGCTAATTCTTAAAATATATTTGTTTTCCTAATTTTCAACTATGTATTATATTGTTGCTACCCTGAAGTTTAATCTATTTTCATTACTTCATCAATTGTTTGATCTCGTTATTTCTACGAGATCAAACAATTGATGAAACAATTATTCTCGTTAGAAAATTAAAGAACAAGGATTCTGATGAATATTTATGCAGTTTACAAACAATTAAAAATAGTGGATTTACAATACCGCGAAATTCGTAAAATAAATAAACTGATCCATGATGACAAGGGATTGGTCTCCATTAGGAAGTTTCAAGTACACATTAAATATAACATATATATGTGAAAAAATTAAGATAACACATCTTTAATGTCTTGGAGTTCTACTGAGTCATGGTTATAATATTTATACTAAAACGATTTGACTTAAATTAACAAGAATAAACTTTCCCAGTGAACCAGCTGGTCGCCAAATGTGATTAATATAGAAGAGGCTTCTGTTCAAAAAATAATTTTAATATATGTTTTAAAATTTTGTTTAACTTACAACTAAAGTCTAATTTCGCTAGCAAGCAATGTAAAACTCTTTTCAGAGAGTGCTTATTTTTAAAGATTGCTGTCCTTTCCTGTTATATAATTAGATGTACAAAGATATATTATTATTTTTATCATTTGAAATTGTTTTTATAATAAACTGAGTTCAATTTCTAACTGAAGCAGTGAAATATTGAATGAATAATGCTTTGGGTTATTTCAGAAACTATAGAAATATACATAAGATTCCAGTATAGAACATTTTTTTATTCTGCAATGTTTTACATGTTCATATATAAAAGAAAGATCCATGACTGGTTTCAGTAAAACGCATTTGCATTAGCTGTAACTTAATCATTACCATTTCAAATTAAAGTTTAAATTTTAAGGCATATGACTGAAAATTAAGGAAAGTTAATAGCACCATGAACAAAATGGCGTAACGCTTCTAATACTAGTAGTATATGACTATCAAAATTCATAGCTTGAAAAAAAGCTCAAGAAGCCATTTACAGGGAATACAATCTGTAATGAAAAGTCTAAGTTACATGAAATACAATATGATGAATATGATACGGTACATGAAATGTTATGATTACTTTCAGAAATCATAATTTCCCCGCGAAATAGCTGGTCTCTAAAAGCGGTTGGTATAAAATTTGTAGCGTTGTTGTTCCATCTTATTCATGTAAATTCATCCCTCTAACTCCCCGACCCGCCCGAAGACACACGGATTTAAACAATAAAACTGAATGACCGGACCGCCGCAACAGCAACATTGGCAGGAACAGTGGTTGAGTCCTAAGGGTCGTCACCGGCCACGGTACAACCCTCCCGAAGGAAGTATGTCCCGTCATCGATGGGAGGAGCCAGATCCCCCACCTATTAGTGTACCCTCCAGGGTGGCGATGTTATTCATGTAAAGAAAATGTTGAAAGTTTCATTCATTAAATACCATTTATTGTTACAACCTTATTTGTTATCAATTGGAAAAGATTTATATAACCTTACAAATTGTGCGTCCACTGTACCAGCACGAAAGACCACACATGTCTTTTGTAAAATAAAAATTTTCGAGAAGTTAATTGTTAAAATTAGGTAATAATTCAATAATATCATTAAGTAAACTTATTTCAAACATTTTTTTTTTATTTAATAAGAAATGAAATCACAAAATGAAAAGAATATATAATGTCCAATGATTTAGATAAATGATCTGAAAATAAAATGAATGAAATTGCGAATATTCCGAGTGAAATATTTACTTTTTGATACAAAGCTGTAGCAGCAATATGGTGTTCAAAAAATCAATCCAATTAAAGTTTGATATAAAAAGCAAGACATCGGTTAGGTTTCATTTCATCATTATAGTTCAAGCAAATATATTTAAATACCCCAAATATAAATTTCTGGAAAATTTCCCAGAAAAACTTTGTGATTCTATGTTGGTAGTTTTGAAACATTTTTATGAGATATCGGTCGCTCGGAATCTATTTATGCTTCTCTTGTCAATACTCTTATCTTTGTTACTGCTTTGTAAGGCAGGTGGCGCGTTTTCTCAACATGTTCTTTTATAACAGCCTTCGATAGCAGTCATAAGTAATAAGCATTTTAGTAGCATTTTTTTATTTTTGTCGAATGAATAACGCATCTCTTGATTGTTGTTATATTGTTTTTTTTAACGACAAAGAAAAGAGTGTACAACAAAAATTTACCTCAATTGCTACGAGTTGCGCTAAGATACAAATAACATATTCGTAGACTTTGACTAAAGTAGTAGCTGATATAGTCGAAAGTAGCTGATATCGTAGCTAAAATCATGGTTTTGTAGTTCTCTGTGTTAAAAAGATATAAGCCAAAATTCTTCGCTAGTTATGTATCATACATACATGCGCAAGCTGTAAGATAATTAAGAATAAACTATTCATAATCGTAAGTTAAATTTAAGTATTATTAAATGTTCTTTTTTTTATTAAATCTTTAGTTCATCAGCTTATTATAGATGAAATAATGAATATGGAATAAAAGTAGTATCAGAACAATTCTTTAAATACTTTTCTAAAATAGCTTTATTTCAAAATTTGAAGAAGGTTACCTTATAACATTCAATCTAATGATAACTAGTTAATTTTATAAAGAACTTTTAGTCCAAAATAAAAAAAAAACTACCAATTAGGTTATGAAATTTATTCAAAATAAAATAAAAAATCTATATAATCATTATATCGTTTTGCGTCAAATTAAACAAATAATAATAATGATTATTCATTTATATATAAGCCTTAACTATTATCATTATTTCATTTGAAGTTAGAATTTTCATTTCATTTATGGCAACATATATAAAGGTTCGGGAATTTTTTGAATCTTTTATTATTATTATTATTATTTTATTCAGTTCATATCAATCCCAGATTTCTCACATCAGGGAAGTTCAAAATTGGATGATGTGAAATTACCTCATGATGTGCACAGTAAAGATGTGGAGTGAAGTGAACTATACTATGATGGCAAAGGAGAAAGTTTATGGGGAATTCGTCTTAATGGTTGTTAGGCCATTATGGCCCGTAGTAGACCATAGTTGAATAAAATAGGTTGTTCAGTTGTGCAGTTTTGGCCTCCACTGTTATATTCATTTAGAACGTTATGTACAAGCTCAAATGTCATTTTTTGTATATTTTAACTAAAATTATGTTAATACCAAATGTATTCCAACCTAGGTGCCACGAGTTCCTGTGCAGAAATTTGTAATATAAGTGTCCTCTTCGCCATTGTAACAAAGATGACTATGTCGATGACACCGGATGCTTAGCCGAATTAGATGCACTCATCCCTTTACACTATCGTTATACTCCAGCTGAAGAGGAAGGTATTCCGTGAGTATTTAGATGAGAAATTGATAGATAAATAATGTGATTATCTCTTCCCTGTTAGATATAATAAAGGTTTTACATTTATTACATCTATTACATCTATTTCGAAGATTGAACTCATCTCCCTCGATTGGGGTGGGCTGTCGCCTGACGACTATAGGACTCCGATTTACTCTTTCGAATGATGTTTCAAAATATCCAAGTTTAAAGTTACAGCTTTTAGGAATCTGAGATCGGAATGAAAGTACCAATATTTGGAAATCTGATTTTTTTTTTTTTTTTAATCTGTCTAGCACATTTGTCTTGTGTGCAATAAATCTAAGAAAGAAGTTATCAAATGTTGGGATCGGCACCCATGAACATTATTTTTGAGTCCAAATCGGGGACGAAAAGAAGTATCTCTCTTCACCGCCCCTAAAAAAAAAAAAAAAAAAAAAAAAAAACCTTTTTGCAAATAGATAAAAAAATTTAAAATGATATAAAACCAATTAAATCATTTGTTTTACTTTAAATGTATAGTTTAAAAATTAAAAAAAATGATATACTTGTAGAAAATATAAATCTGAAATCGCAAATCGATATTTTTAAAAGAATTACAGTTTAAAATTAACTATAAATTAATTACTTAAATAAGATGTAATAAAATATTTTTTTATAAAATGAAAATATTCATAAGCTTTTTTTATCTATCAATCTCTAATAAGCAAAGCAATATAATATACATTTTATTAGTTGATTAATTATGTCATTAGAATAATGATTTGAAATGTTGGAGTATTAATTTATAAACGTAAAATACAAAAAAAAAATTAATATGATTGTGTCTTTCAATTAAATAAATGCTTAATAAATTATGTAAGGAAATTACAATATCAATAAGAATTGTAGATTTTATAATGGCGATTTTGATAAAATATTTTTTTTAATTCCTATCACAATAAAAAGCAATTTCACTAATTAGAGGAAGATTTTAATATTTTACTTTGAATCGCTTTAAATAAAACTTAAAATCTTGATTTCATAAAAAAAATTTTTAATGATTCCTCTAAATTAGATTAATTTGATTATTATTAAATTAAATTAAATTAATGAATATTTTAAGAAATAAAATGTATTATTATTTTAATTCTGTAGAAGAATTACAATAAGAGAACCATTTAATTTAGAATTGATAAAACTGATTGATTCTTATTTCTCAGATGTTACCGTGTTCTTTGCAATGATATCTAGAAAGATTTTATATATATTAACCATACCATGAGAAAAAATACCGCTTTCTTAAACTATATATATATATATATATATATATATATATATATATATATATATATATATATATATATATATATAAGTATTAGAATCAAATTAATAGGGAAAACAAAAAATCAAATAAAAATTAAACCAAAAAAAAATATAAAAAAATAATCCGGCCTGAAGACTTTTTCAAGGGTCACAATTGTTTTGTTTAAAAAAATCTTAAAAATATAAAATTTTTTGGAAACGGAAAGTGTAAGACATGTCCATTAGCAGATAACGAACAGATAAAAAATGAAAACTCAAAATTACATTACTCAATAGATGGCGCTGGGAGCCTACATATCTGTTTACATAATTTACAGTTAGTTTTTTAAAAACAGGGAATCACAATCGATAGTTTAAAGTTTCCTTGACTGTTGATGGTATGTTCTCGCCTTTTCGTTTATAATTTTTATTTATTTTTTGTTTTTTGTTTTTATTGTTATTTTTGTTATTGTATTTTTACTTTGTAGTGGTTATTTTCTTCTAATTTGTTGTTTTGTATTTCCTTTCTGTTAAAATGGTATATCTCTTGAACGTAATTTCAGGGGATTTTCGGGTCACGAGGAATCATTATTAGACAAATGTCTGTATCTCCTCACAGAAAAAATCCCTTTCTTTCAAACCCTGCCTGAGGGTGACCCTTGAAAAAGTCTTCAGGAAGGATTTTTTTTTAATATTTTTTATAATTTTTTTGGTTTAATTTTTATTTGATTTTTTGTTTTTCCTATTAACTTGATTCTAATACTTTTGTATCAATTCATCTGTGTTTTAGAAGTAGCTGCAATTGCGCTCTCTAAATACTATGAAGTTCTTTTTTGGTTTTAGTTTAAATAGGTATTAAATTTTAGTTGCGATTTCGAAACTGTTTTGTTTTGTTTTCATTTTAGTTTCATTTTCAAACTTTTTCTTACTTTAGATTGGTTATATATATATATAAAATTCAAATTAGAAATTAATTTGTATATATATTCTTTTCTAGATCTTTCATATCGGCAAAATAAAGTTATAGCAGGATTGGCTCAATTTCAAATATTGTTTTCAGGGCCGAATATACAAAGAGTTTTAAATATTTAAAAATAAATAGACTGATTGATTTGCTATATTCTTTAGTCGTATTCATTAATTTATTATTACCTTAAAATAAATGTAATTTTCAGTAAAGAAAATGTTTACCTTCTGCGTGATACGATACAAATCATTTTTCTACAAATGCCCTCATACTTTTTGTCTTATTTTAAAATAAATAACCTAAAAAAAGTTTAAAAAATACAGAAGTAATTACAGAATTTTTTTTATAACGATTTTCGTTTTAATAATTCTTTTTTGTTAAGAAATACGAAAAAAAATATTTAGAATAAAAAAAATGTTTTAATCTGTAAATAAGAACTTTTTTATTTCTACATTTATCTTTTTTTGGATACATATTTTAATAACTCCTCTGCTTTAATTCATCTTTATAATATGTGTTACGAGCGCCTTTGGCTAAAAACTAATTTTAACTTTAATCATACTAGAGCTATAACTTGCTTTTACAACTCTAAAATCAGAATTAACTGCGCGCGAAACCAATGTATGTTTTTGTATATGGCAACTAAATATAAATATAGCATGTAAATAGAATTGTAATTTAGTTAGATAATAAAATGGAGTCAGATTAATAACGAGTGGATTATTTCACATTACGATCCCACATCTTTGAATCTTATTAGCGGAGAAACGACTGAATGAAATGAAATTCAGGTAGAGTCTCAACATTGTGGTGAACCCGGACGTGATTGCTAAAAATACGGTACGTCTGTTTTTATTTGCAATAAGAATTAAGTAGTGAAATAAAAATGGAGATGTCCGTTAAGAAGCGAATACCTATTAGATCTAACTTTACGAAAACGTATAATGTGCTAATTGAAAGATTAAAGGTCGATGAACCTCAGGAAAAAGAAATTAAATCACTTTTCGGCAATTTGGAACGAATTTATTCGGATTTGGCCAAATTAGATAATGAAATATGTAGTTTTCTTCTGGAAAATTCGGATACCGAAAAGTATGAAGATGAGTATATGAAAATCGAAGAATACAGCACAAAAATGATTGAAGCGAAAGTAAATGTGGACATATATTTGACTAAACATTCTTACGCTGAAAAGGAAAGCGTTGGTTCTGTTTCTCCTAGAATTAAACGAAAACTTAAGTTACCTAAAATAGAACTCGTTAAATTTAACGGTGAAATTAAGAATTGGCTGGCTTTCTGGAGTCAATTTAAGCGTATTCATGATGATGATAAATTAGAAAATGAAGACAAATTTCAATATTTGATCCAATGTGTAAGTGAAGGAACTAGAGCTCGGGAAATTATAGACAGTTATCCTCCAACAAATGCGAATTATTGCAAGGCAATAGAAAGTTTAAAATCGCGTTTCGGAAAGGATGAGTTGCTTATTGAATACTACGTTCGTGAGCTACTAAAATTAGTTATAATAAATGCTTCAGAAGCTAAAAGGAAATTAAGCACGTCGCAAATTTATGATAAATTAGAAACTTACTTAAGAGCTCTAGAATCAATTGGTTTAACATCAGACAAGTATTCAGCAATGCTTTTCCCCCTGGTGGAATCCTGCATACCTGAAGATATATTCAGGGTATGGCTGCGTAATCCAATTATAATAGCAAATCATGACCCGGAAAGCAATGCTTATTCAGAAAAACTGAAAAACTTATTACTCTTTCTGAAAACAGAAATAGAAGGTGAGGAAAGAATTCGCTTAGCGAAATCAGGATTTGCACCTAAGGTGTGTAAGGAGAGGAATTCTGATTCTGTGGCTACTGCTACAGATTTGTTTTCAGGAGGTACAGAAAAAAGAAAACATAATACCATCTGCGTTTTTTGTGAAAACCCTCACGAAAGCAAAGAATGTTACAATGCCAAAAAATTTGATTTTGAAAAGAAACAAAAGATTTTGAAAAATAAAAAATGCTGCTTCACTTGTTTAAAGCCTGGCCATAGGTCAAGAATTTGCAAGTCAAATGTACAGTGCCTGCTTTGTAATAAGAGGCATTGGACTTTGATGTGTCCAGATCTGCCAACAAACAAACCAAAAGTCAAAACACCTGAGGTGGAAGAGAATCTAAATGTCAATTTATCCAATCAGTGTGCTGCTGAAGAAGTTCTCCTTCAAACATTGCAAGTTAATATTAAAGCAGAAGGAAAAACACGCAGAGTACGAGCTCTTATTGACAGTGGTTCGCAGCGATCATACTTATTAGAGAAAACAATTAAAGAAATGAATCTGAGGCCCATTGAAGTTAAAAATATCATACATTCGGTATTTGGTGGAACTACGTTAGAAAAACAAGATCATGGACTATATGAAATAACCCTTCAGAATTTGAATACGGGATTCACTTACGATATGCAAGTCCTCGATCAACCAATTATATGCGGAAAAATACCTCGGATCCACAAAGGAAATTGGCAAAAGGAGTTGAAGAAAAAGAATATAATACTCTCTGATCAAGGCAAAGATTGTCCGGACATTGAATTGCTGATAGGGGCTGACTTTTGCGGACAGTTATTCTCAGGAAATATATATGCTCTGAAATGTGGATTAGTAGCATATGAAACAAAATTAGGCTGGCTGATCATGGGTAAAGTTTTTGGAGGAAAAGAGGAAAATACTTCCGCTCAACTGGTGACTTCAATGCTAATACAAAATAGCTCTATCTCTGATCTTTGGAAATTAGAAACTTTAGGTATTATGGATCCAGTTGAAACTAAATCTAAAGAAGAAATGAAAAGAAACGCAATGGATCATTTTATGAAAGCAGTGGATAGAGATGAAAATGGCAGATACATAGTTAAGCTACCTTGGATAGAAGCAAAAGAAATTCTACAAGACAATAGATCCACAGCTGAACAACGTTGTATCCGTACTTCACAAAAGTTAAAAGATGAAAAGAAATATGCAGAATATGAGGCTGTTTTTGAAGAATGGCTTGAGGAAAATATAATAGAGAAAGTGCCCAAAATGGAGGAGGGAAATCCAAGTTATTATTTGCCGCACCGAGGTGTTTTTAAGGAAAACTCATCAACCAAAGTACGTCCAGTGTTTGACGCTTCTTGTCGAGTTAAGAAAGTTCCGTCCTTAAATGACTGTCTGGAAAAGGGACCAAATTTAATAGAGCAAATTCCACCCATTTTAAGAAAATTCAGACAAAATAACATTGGGGTAATTTCTGATATTAAAAAAGCCTTTCTTCAAATCTCAATTGCAAAAGAGGATCAAGATGTTTTGCGATTTCTTTGGTGGAAAGATTACGAAACAAGAAAATTTGAGATACTTCGTCACCGCCGTCTTGTTTTTGGCCTCACTTGTAGTCCTTTCCTCTTGGCAGCGGTTTTGATGAATCATCTAGAGGAAAGTAAAGAGTGCTTTCCTGAAACCTCCGAAATATTGAAGAATTCCTTTTATGTAGATAACTGTGTGACATCCGTGCGCAATGAAGATGATCTTACCCGATTCATTCAAGAAGCAAAGCTGTTGCTTTCCAAGGCTTGTTTTGATCTTCGAGGTTGGGAATATACAAGGGACCTAAGTCGGGACGAGCCAACTGTTCCAACCTCAGTACTTGGACTGTTATGGAATACAAATGAAGATTTCCTTTTCTGTGATTTACAAAATACAGAATTTAATTTTGATGTTTGCAGTAAAAGAAATATTCTGTCAACGTCTCAAAAGATATTTGATCCACTTGGATTTTTATGTCCTGTGACAATATGTTTAAAACTCTTAGTGCAAAATATTTGGAAAAGAAACTTAGGGTGGGATGAAATTCTACCAGATGACATTCAGAAAAAATTCAAAACTTTGATTGTTGATTTGAAATTGCTGTCTGAAGTTAAGATCCCTAGGTGTGTAAAGATCAATGGCTGCACCGAAGGACTAAGTCTTCATACCTTTTGTGATGCCAGCAAAGTTGCATACAGTACTGTCGTATTTTTGAGAAATACCTTGGGAGAGGAAGTCAAAATATATTTTATAGAGGCAAAAAGTAGAGTAGCACCTTTAAAGGTTATTACAATACCTCGTCTAGAATTACTAGCATGCTGCATTGGAGCTAGGTTAACTTCAGATATTAAAAATTCTATGTCTTTGAGAGACGTACCTACTTTTTATTGGACAGATTCTTCTGTTGCTCTTCATTGGATTCAAAAAGAAGATCATTGGGGTACGTTCGTGAATAACAGAGTAGAAGAAATAAGAAGTCTTTCTTCAAAGGATGCTTGGAAGCATCTCCCAGGCACTTGCAATCCTGCTGATCTCCCTTCCCGTGGTTGTTCAATCCAAGGATTTTTGAAATCGAGATGGTGGGAGGGCCCACAGTGGTTGAAACTTCCAGAAGAAGAATGGCCAGCGACAGACTCTGAATACAATTTTGAAGAGGTTTTCCGGGAAAGGAAAAAGAGGGTCGTAACTTTAGTCAACTCTACAGATCTGAATAAATCCTGGTATTTGTACAAGTTCTCAAGATATTCCAAAATTGTGCGAATGATAGCATGGATGCTACGATTTGTACAAAATTGCCGAAATCCAATTAACAAGATGAAAGATCTTTTAACTGTTGCAGAACTAGATGCCGCCGAAAGAAAGGTGATACAAATCGTGCAACAAGAAACCTTTAATAACGAAGATGCAAGATCAAAACTTAAATCACTCTGTGTGTTTAATGATTCTGATGGACTAATTAGATTGAAAACTAAAATTACTAGACGAGATGATGAAGAAAATTTTAGATACCCTCTAGTATTGCCTTGTAAGCACCCATTAGTGGAGAGATTGATTTTCGAACATCATTTGATCTCTTCCCATGCTGGAGTTCAAGTTGTCCTAACAGATATCCGTCAAAAATTTTGGATTCTGCAGGGCCGAAAAACTGTCCAGAAAGTGCTCTCAAGGTGTATAAGATGCAAAAGATATACGAGCAAGAAAATTGAATCAATTCCTGCGCCACTACCGGAAGATCGTGTACGGGAAGCCTTGATATTCGAAGTCACTGGAGTGGATTTAGCAGGGCCGCTTCATTTAAAGGATGGGAAAAAGGCCTGGATCTTGCTTTTTACTTGCGCTGTATATAGGGCCATTCATTTGGAATTAATACAGAGTCTTTCAACTAATGGATTCCTTCTAGGTTTTAGAAGATTCGTCGCAAGACGAGGGCGACCTAGGACTATATACAGCGATAACGGAACAAATTTTACTGGAACAAATAATTTGATGGGTTCTCTTGATTGGGACAAGATTGTCAATGACGCCTCCGTCTTAAGAATTCAGTGGAAATTTAACCCCCCAACAGCTGCTTGGTGGGGCGGATTTTTTGAGAGCATGATTAAGATGGTGAAGAAGCTTTTAAGAAGAGTTTTAGGAAAGGCATCGCTTCATTACGAAGAAATGTTCACTATTCTTTGTGACGTAGAAGCCAACATCAATTCTAGACCTCTGAATTATCTATCGGAAGATCCGAATGATTTAATTCCACTGACTCCCTCAATGTTCATTCAAGAGACTACAAAGGTAGGAGTTCCCGATTTGGATACTTTGGATAAAGTAAATATCTCCAAACGATATCAGTATCAACAAAAATTACGAGAGGACTTGAGGAAAAGATTTCGAAAAGAATATCTAAGCTTGTTAATCCAGAAGAAGCCAAAAGGAAAGAAATCTAGACAAGTGCAAGTGGGAGATATTGTTATAATTGAAAGTGATATCAAAAAGCGACTAGACTGGCCTTTGGGATTGGTAATCGAAGTGTTTCCTGGGAAAGATGGCTGCATCCGAGTAGTGAAGCTAAAAACAGCGAGTGGGGAACTTGTGCGTCCAGTGCAACGTTTATACCCCTTGGAATTAGACCATGACGATCCTGTGGGTGCGAGAAAAAACAAACCGGTTGCTTCGTATGAAGAAATCGAAATCCCGAGCTCGGAAAATAACGACTATGAAACAAAAACTAGAAGTGGAAGAAAAGTGGTTAAACCTTCACGTTTTAACTAACTTTTAAACTTTATTATGTACTTTTCAAATATGTGCATTTCATGTTTTGATTTCTAAATATTTTGAATGCAATATTTTGTTAATTTTGATTTTGTAACCTCCTAATTTAAAAATCAAAAGGTGGGAGGATGTTACGAGCGCCTTTGGCTAAAAACTAATTTTAACTTTAATCATACTAGAGCTATAACTTGCTTTTACAACTCTAAAATCAGAATTAACTGCGCGCGAAACCAATGTATGTTTTTGTATATGGCAACTAAATATAAATATAGCATGTAAATAGAATTGTAATTTAGTTAGATAATAAAATGGAGTCAGATTAATAACGAGTGGATTATTTCACATTACGATCCCACATCTTTGAATCTTATTAGCGGAGAAACGACTGAATGAAATGAAATTCAGGTAGAGTCTCAACAATATGAGTGAAAATGTAGTGATTACATCGCATCTACTGAAAGTAAACTAACTTTTATTCATCATTATTAATAATATTAGTGGGGATTTAATTGGGTTATGTAATATGCATAGACTTAATTATATTTATACCAATATATGCAAAGAAAGTATAACCTGTTTTATAAAGATGGATGCAACGGGACAACAACTTTGTCAAGAATAATTTATGTTGCGGAATGAATTAAAGCGAAAGAATTAATACTACGAGTGAGTCTGGGATGGCGCTGTATGTTTCCTCCATTTTATTACATTGAAAAATATTCTCCAATTTTGCTCTATGAGGAACATATTATTATCATAAATAATATATATATATTATTCATGATAATATGGGACGTTACATCTGTCAACGATATGCAAGAATAATCAGTGTATCTAATCATTGATTGAGAAGCATGGATTTATTGTGGCCTTCATTTTTGTTTTCTTCATTTCAAAATAAACTTCTGTTCAAAGGACTAGAAATTGAAAATCACTTTTAGAGGAATCGAAGGCATCACAAGTGACTGTTAGTGACTAATTAACAGAAGCTGAGAATAATTCATGATGGTACAATATCTATAATCGCAGAAAATTGAAAGAACTATTTCATGAGTTCTTTCAATTACTTTGGTGAGAAGTTTTCTAAATACCATTATATCTCCCTGAAATTCTAAAACTGTGATTTGCCTCAAATGAATACCTGTATAATTCTCCACGGTACTGGAATTTCTTAAAATTCTTTTCCTGTTTCTGAAAATTGCAAAACACTTTAAACGAGGTATTGTCAAGATAAAAATACACATGGTACAAATGCTATCATTATTAAAAAAAGCAGTACCTTTTCTCATGAACTGCTTTCCCAATTAAACTTAAAAAAAGATTCATAAGTTTCATAGGACATAATGTTAATGACAATTTTGAGCTGCAATTAGAACTATTCCATTTCAGTCTTTGCCCAGATTGATTGAATAATTATCAATCAAACTGAACGAAAACAATATTTTCTCAAAGCCTTAATTATTGAAGAGCAATGTAAGAATAAAGCACCAAGATATAAAACAAATAAAATCTTTCAACAGATAAATTTTTTAACAGAAACACACACCGAGTAAACTTTTAAGAAAAGTTTGTGGCTGTGATTTATATATCTTCGAGTTTAAATATCATTTAAAATAACTAAATATTTTAGCTAGCTCAGAACTCTTATAAAATGTTATTCCAAATTAATTCACTCGCTCCTTCAGGCAGAAAGATTAGCTTGTTCTGCAGTAACAAAGAGACCTTGAATTAATGAAACGTCAAAACAAGTGGCGCTTGAATAATAGCAAGATTACATTTTTCAGCCAATTTCAAAGCTTTAGACGAATTTATATATGCAGCTGCAAAGAAATACTGTTGGAGACACCAGAAACTGAAAAGAAATTTTAATCATTAGTGCAATTTTTTGGCAAAGTCTAACTTTATAGTTTCGGACTTATTTTATGACTGCATTTTTCATTGTTTAAAAAAAATGTTTAGAGCGTTGTAAAAGATTTTAAATTGAATTCATTGATCATAATTATCTGTTGTATAGTATATCAAAACCTATAAGGGAGTTTAGATTTAAAAATTATTTTAAATTTTCAAATAATCTGAAATTGTGTTTTTGTATAATTTTTATTACGCAGTCTCATCTTATTTTTAAAACAGGAAGATAAATAGATTTTCTTATATTTAATATTCCTCAACTGACTGTGAAAGTTAGTGAAAATGGAGCACGGAACATTTTGTTTATTTCAATTGGATATTACGTAATGGGGTTGCTATGTTATTATAAATAAAGTATAAATAACAATTAAAAGGAATCAAATGTTAGTAAAAGTTTAAAAAAAAAGGCGAATGTAGTTCAGATCAAGAAGGCTGAACATAGCATTTTATAGCATTAAATTTTTATAATCGGAAATTATTTTTTTATATCAACGGTAAATATCTTATTAATATCCATAAGACATAGTCATCTCATTTATTATAATTGATGTGTATTTCATTTCATTCTTTGAAATTTATTGCATTCCATTATTTTTAATCCATTCAATTCTGGACATTGTGAAAAAAACGTTTATATCTGCAAATATCCAATTAAAGATGATATTTTCCTCATATGTTAACATATATTAGTATATGCAATAACAGGAGTAGCTATTCTGCTGATAGTGCAATAACAGAAAGTAACTGTTATTGCACTATCAGCAGAATGGAGGCATAATAATATGGGTCCTTTCATCAAATAATAACAAACATTCAGAAATTTTTTTAACTATTTACTTGAAGGTTTCAAAACATTCTTACACAGTAGGAACAAATCTGTATTCTATTAATGTGCATTTCTACTGATATCAATGTGTAATTTCATGATCAATGTTCGGTACTCATTTAGTACACAATTAAAACATAAAAACTATTACGTCATATGATTTTTTTTCTTATTTCAGATGCGTGGCCACACTCATTTTACAGGATTATCACTAATAATAAAAACCTGTTATTCCTTTCAACAGGAACCTTTTTGTTGGATCATTAAAAATTAACCGAAATTGTTCCGTACTCATAATATCTATACACTAGAGACAATAAACAGAGGATAAATTACAATCGGCCTTTTATTTCTATGTTCTGCAATATTAAATACATTGGAGATAGTTGATTAAATTAAATATCTTAAAGAAACAAATATTGGACAATTATTCCATTCTCGAATCTATATAATTCAGCACTATTTTGTTTCTTCCTTTTATTTCAAAGTAGTTCCATGAAGATCATTTCACTTTCAAAATCTCTAATGTCTAAGATATATCCAACAGATATCTTCTGACAAAGATGCATTATGTATGCAAGATAATGGTCAAAGATTCTAAGAACAGTAATAAATCACCGGTCTTTGGATGAAAAATGTATATGCAAATTCATCTGATTAAGCATAATCAGTTTTCAGTTTCGCTTTACCGTAAAAACATCTCAAAGCTCTTTGAATGAAAAAACTCTCTCTTGAAGCTTTTTTCTCGTGAATAGAAAACTATATCATATTTTAAGGATTTTATTTCAAGCAATAATAATTTCTAAGAATTTGCTTATCTTAATAATCTTCTCCATCTGAATTCAATGTTTTGCCAAAAAAAATTGTTTTTAGGTGTTAGTTTTCTTTACGGAGAATAAAATGAACTGTTTACATAAAATAACAATATTTAATTTCTTTAGAAATTTATGTTTCATTCAGTGTACCTGAAAAATAATTTTTAATTATATTAAGCGACTTATATTTCAGAAAGATTAAAAACTTATTTTTTTGAACTCAGAGCAGGCAGTTTTATATACACACAAAAAGAAATGCAACTTTTCTAATAATTTTATTTTTCCACAAGCTTTAAAAATGAATTAAAATATGTTGTCTTGGTGAAAGTATTTTTGTTAAATTATTATTTGTTCTAGAAAAACGTTAGAGTAATTAAATATGGTACTTATAAACTGTCCACAAAATATTCTTACTGATTCAGAGTTTTTAAATGTTCACATCTATGTATGTGTGTGTAGCTAGTGAAATAAAAGATTTCTTTTTTAATATTTTTAAAGTGCTTTGTTTTTAAAAGCAAGTGAATCATATAAGTCGAATTTTGTGAGGAATTAATGTATTAAATTATGAAAAATTGTTTTCTTTCATTATTAAAAGTGCTACATTATTTTCTGATTATTATACGTTTACGATAAGGTAAGAATAAAATTTCACTGATGACAATTTACATTTGAAAATTAAATGCATTAAAAATTTGTTCAAAGCTGAACCAAAACATTTTTTATTATCTATTATTTAGTCTTTTAAAATTCCTAAATATTTGTAGAAAAATAAGTATATCATGTTTACTTGGTGCCAACGGAGTGCAATTTAAAGAAAAATAAATAAATAAAATAAAACGGTTTCCTTATTAAGAGATAAATATTTAAGAATCTGGAGGATCTGTACTGAAATCTTAATAATGTGGAGAAAAAAAATCAAAATATTTATTTACATGAGATAACATAAATTTGTATTATTCAAAATTATTATTTTTTTTTTGGGGGGGGAGAATATGTTTACTCAAATTCCTCACTCTGAAGACATATATAAATTAAAGAATGTAAGTGCATCGAATGTGTAAAAAAATACTATTTATTTTTCAAATAACTATAAACATTAAATATGTCAGAGAGAAAACAAATCTTAGTTATTAAAATTAAGATTATATACAAGCAAATTCATTAATACATACACATAAACAAATACTTATTATATCACACAAATTAATATATAATACGCAATAAAATAAGTCTATACATAAAATGCCTTAAGATAAAAACAAAACAGGTGATTGGAAATGTCGCTTTATAAATAGTTCAGTTGTTATATTCAGCACATTGGAGACGTTTGGGGAAGTTTTTGTTAAATAGCTAGAAAAATGGTGAAATAATTATTTAGAAAATCATTAATAATATTAAGTAGAAAAAGTTTTTATGAGATTATATTTGATATAATTTATATAGGGAAGTATATACATTTTCGCGTGCAGTAATTTATTGATTTTAGTAATTATAAATTAAAGTAAAATTAATTTAGCGAAATTATTATCAGTCTTCGATTCTCGCAATGTGTAATTATAATTAATCTCTTAGCAGAAGCCCTTACAAGTTTTGCATAAAATATAATACATAGATTTCAGTTGCTAGATTTTTCATGTAATCTACATTTGACTCCAAATAAATACTTTAGAACGTTTTTTATTCCATGTATATATCAATATTTCCTTAAAATATTTCTTTCCATAATTTTTTTTTCTGCAAAGCTCAAATTTCCTTTTCAGTTATTTTTCCCTTTCAGGAAATTGAAAAAAGCAATAAATTTTACGAATTTTCTCTTTTCTATGTAAATGATATATGGATGGCATAAAACCGAATTTTGAACAAAATGAAACTTTAATATCTAGACTAGATTTTATTATCTAGACTTGCTCTAACATATATCAGTTGAAAACAATGTCTTACATAAGTACTGGAGGCATCATTAAATTTAATCGCCATAAAAATATGGAGTTTTTGAATGTGAAATGCGTTTATAAGAAATTTTATATTATACAACGTTATCGTCTACTCCTTCATTTTTCTGAAGATTATGGATTATGCATATTTTGGTTCAATTTTTATACCAAAAATCTTTTTTTTTTTTTTTTTTTTTTTTGCATCTTTTTCTGCAAAATTGCAGTTGCAGCAAATTTTTATCTTTCGTGTGAGCGAGAAAATGTATAGTAAGTGTGAATATAAAATTTTGAGATTTATAATCTAACATAATTTATTTTGATATATATCCAAGGGAGATATTTATTTGACTTTATATGACTGAATATGTTGCTAGGATGAATTCTTTCACGTATGATATAGATTATGCGTGACTTCAAATTTTAAAAGAATCGTTATTGGAATTATAAAGAATCGTCCTTGGAATCCTTTATATCGCATTAAGATTTCTTGTTCTTTCTAAAGAATTATGAAACTAGAATTTTTTACAGCATTCAGAAACAGAATACGCTATTCAAAAAATTTAATCGAAATTATTTTACATTTCATTTATTTTTTTATATAATTATATTAATTTATATTAATATTTATTTTTTTTAAAAAAAATTTGGAATGTTTTCCAACAAAAGTGCAAGATTCAATTTTTAATTGTATTATACAAACGTTCTTTGCAGTTAAAAAGTAATAATACTAATTGAGAAATATTTATGCTTTTCTTTAGGGAAAAAAAATCAAAAATTAATTCCATTGTGCATCAAGACGTTCAAGCATGCTTTAATAAGCAATACTTATTTCTGTTTTAATTATTTTTTGAAAATTTAGGAAATGACTGTTGATTTTATCTGAAGTGTCAAATTTTTACCTCATTTTGAATATTTAAAGAACTAATATTAAATTTATGTTATTAGAATTCACTTTTCTAGAAAATTATATACAAGCAAATTAGAATATAATATACGGTAATCAATATTCAAGACTGTATAAAATAAAGGAAAACGAATGATCAAAAAAGTCGTTTAGGTGTTTTATGAACACATTAGCGATATTAGAAGAAGCTTTTGTTTCATTATAAAACTGGTGAAATTATTTGTTTTAAGAAATCATTAATCATATTATTTGAAATTTTTGAGATTATATTTAATTAACTTATATTAGGAAGTACCTAAATTTTAATTTGTAGATATTTATTGATTTAACAGTAAGATACATCTTTATATGGTAGAAATTCATTATCTTGTTTTCGAAAAACTTTTATTTTGTCGAACAATGCAAACTTCTTTCCTTAACTTTGCTTCATTATTGACATATGCGCTATACTCAGATGATTAACTACCGAATTTAAAATTTTTAATACGGGACGAGATAGCCTGGTTGGTAAGGCATTGGATTCGCATCCCCCGGTTTCCCAGTTCGAACCCCGCTGGCTGAAGGCTCTCCGTGTGTGTGTGGTTGCTAGTGCACGTATAAATCTGTCGGGTCACAAAGTCTTCCATGTAGAGAGTAATACCAGTGGGAGTGCTGGATCAGGGGGGATCGTTCTCTGATTCAGGACAAAATTACAATCTATGGGTGAGTGAATGAAGTCCGCCCCATAAGAAGGGTTGTGACGTGTGTGTAGCTGTCGTACTCTTGGCCCTAGATAGCATTACAGTAAAAACAAGAGACGCACCTTGGTTTAAAATCACTGCCTTCTAAAGTCAATGGGCTTGTCTATGCCTAGTGCTTTTAGAAGAAACAACAGCAACAAAATTCTTAATATGCAAACAGATATCATGCAGATATGTAAAATCAGAACTTCATGTTATGAATGGCGTTATAAACTATTATATTACAAATAATTACGGGTAAATATTAGATCCAACATTATCGAAAACCACTAAATTTACAAATATATTGTGGATAAGTGCCTGAACAACATGTGCAGATTGTTTTTATAAAAAACTGTTAGAAGTTTCCACTGAACAAAGGATTCAAAAGCTAGTGGGAAGCGAAATATAGCTTAATCTTTCTTCTGTATTCAACTAAACTATATACATTTTGTTCGGTTCCATACGAATCGAATTATTTTTATTTCAATTACTAATGATATTGTCATTTTTAATTTTAGGAAAAAAATAATAGAATACATTTTTTTTTTGTCTTTAAGAAAGTATTTGATATAAGACACAACATATTTTATACATATATATCAAGATTTAATTCAAGATGTTTATGTATAGAAATGGCAGAAACTACAATCTTTTATACAAAATAAATCTAAGTTAAAATTATGTTAAATAAATTTTGTTGCATTTATCAGATATCTTTGATATCAAAATAATAGTAATAATAGTTAAAAAATATATTTGTTTATTTTATTACATGTATAAAATTACTTGCTTAAGACAGTATTTCCAATATAGAAATATATTAATCGCCGATCAACTACAGAAGTACAATTTGTAAAAGTTTGATTCAAGTGTGATTTCACCCCATGCATACAATTTGAAATTTATTGTTTGACATTCAGAATTAAAAGCAATGACTTTTTTCCGCTCTGTGTTTAGCCATTATAATTTCCAAAGTCTTCCAACTGCCCTTGCACAATTATCATTAATTTAGATGCACGTTTTTGAGTTGGAGACACGTATCTTCTACAAATAATGTTTAGTATCAAATGTCATATCTGAGCTTCAATAAGAACATGCTTTTTTCTCTCTCAATTTTTGTTGACAATTAGGATTTGCTTCCAGGAATAGTATATATGCATTTATCATTGAAATACCAAAAATATTTGAAGAAATAACATCTGGCCACCTGTTAGTTTGTATTCTACAAATATAACATGAAGTTATTTTATATAAGGCATTTGTAATATCATTTGTAGAATTATAATCTATATTGTATGAGGGTTTTGAGATTGCGAAGTGTCAACTTTTCATTAGAATGAAGTATACTCTAAATAAAAACACATTCATTTTTTTCAGGTACGTATGACGACCCAAGCATAGCATCATTGTGAAAACAAATGAAGATGATTGATGATGAGCTGATGATTGATTAAGAAAAAATTCAGAGGAAATGGAAGATTTGTTTCTTTTCATTGTTCCAATCATAGTTATATTTCTTTTCGTTAGCATCTGACCAAGTATGTATGAGAAAAAGAAATTGTCACATATTATATTACGTTGGGATCACACAAAAAAAAGAGCAACCATGAGAGCTTAATCTTCATTACGTGACGTGCCTATTGGTCTTTTAAGTTATGGTGGAAAGTTTTAAATGTAACTTTTGTAATTGTTGATGGGAAATCAAAATTTTAAGTCGTATTTTCCTGGTTTTTAGGTATGTATTTTTCAGAATGAACAGTTCCCTTTGAATGAAACTAATTGTTCATCCACGATTTCATATCCACAGGGATAAAAACATTTGAACAGCATAACTGCTGGGATTAAAAAGTTTGAGCAGCATATTCACTGGAATTAAATCGTTTTAGTAACATACCCACTGAGATTAAATCGTTTGAGCAATATATCCACTGGGATTAAAATCCTTGAGCAACATATCCACTGGGATTAAAATCCTTGAGCAACATATCCACTGGGATTAAATCATTTTAGCAGCATATCCACTGGGATTAAATCATTTTAGCAACATATCCACTGGGATTAAAATGTTTGAGCAACATATCCACCCATTTATCCCATAAGTCAAATTCGCAGCAAATTTATTCTTTTTTCCTTCAGGAACAAGTTATTCAATCAGTAAATCTCGAAACATTTGATATATGAAAGAATCTTAACTCATCATTTCTTTTTCTCCATAAACTTTCTCTACATTCTTGCAGGGTTTGAATACTCCAGTAAGAAAATATAAATTTATAAAGGAGCTGAATTCTTTATAATCAAACTTTGGCACTTAACCCTCAAATACACACTTTCCTTTTATATATGAGTTCTCAAGGCCAATTTTCTCGATATATTCTGTGATAAAAAACCTAAAAATAGAAAATTCCTCATGAATTCTTGAAATATCTTATCTAGTAGATTCGGGGATATTTTCTAATGGATTCAAAACGTTATATTTTTTATCATTATTACACTTGTTCAAGTTCAAAATTTAACTATAAAATAACTATTACAAATATACATACAACTAATTTTATAATATATATTAAAAATAAGTATACTTTCGAATTTATAAATATATGTATTCTTCATATTACGAAAGAAAAAAAAAACTGTACTTTTTCTCTAAACTTTTTCTTTCTTTCTAAATCTACGTGTTCCCTTGTTGCCACAGAATGAGTCTATACATTGTGAAATAATACTATAAATTGTGAATAACAAAAAAAAGTCTATGCAATTTAGCAAAAGAGTCGATCGGAACACAGTGCCTGCAAACAGTTTTTTTTTTTGACAAATAGGCTTATGTTGCACTCAAAGTAAAAGCGAATATATTTCACTGAATAGTAGAATGAACACGCTCGTAAATCATCAATAGAATATCTATGTTGTTTTTAATTCTATCGCAAAAATAGTTAGTTTCTATCAAAATGTACCAGAATATAGCGGCAGGGTAAATTAAGATATTTCCTAGTACCGAAATAAGAAATTTTCAAAGAACTAGAACTCATTTTATATGCCATGCTTTGATCGTCATGTTTGTCTTTTATACTTTAACCAATTGCATTTTCAGGAATTAATCCAATATTTCTCCGTATTCCCTAGACCTCGTTGAGACAGATATTGTATGCTTCATAATAGGTACTATGATATCCCATAATATGAGTATGAATATAATCTAATAAAACTCTAATATGAGAATGAATATATAAGATATTCATAAATCTATAGATCGTTAATGCCTAGTACGTGTTACAACTAAAACATGTTTGGATTTATCATTAGCTTATGTGTATTACACTAATGCCTTTAGTATATAAAATAAACTCGAGACATAAACTTAGGTGTTTTCATATATCATGTACTTAGTTTGATAACACTCGTCAAATGTGTTTCTTACTTACGTTGAATTTATTATCCTCAATCTAGTTTGACTACTCTATACCCTGTAGAGCTTCGCACATTCAATTTTGAAATACTTTGTATAAAAGCCATTCACAGTGGAACAATTAATATGAAAAGAATAAACATGAAGCGCGTTATTCATAAAATACTCTCAACTTTTAATTTGTCTAGTTATTTTGGCCTTCATATCAGACGCGGAGGTTTCCTCAAATCGCAATGTTTTTTCTTCATTTCTAAAATCTTAATTTTAATTTGTATAATTAAGAACATTAAAGTATGCTCATTTCCGAGTTTGTTATTTATGTTTTAAATATATTCTTATGCTGAAATTTAAGGATTGTTAAATTTAAAAAAATGATGAAAATAGAACTGCATTAATGAAAAAAAATCGAAATTGACCCTAGAATAATGAAATAAATACATTATAGAAAAAAGGTGCTAGAATAAAATATAATTGTTAACTATAAATTAATAAAAACAGAAAACGTGAGGCATATGAAACGGATTATAGAAATTCGTTCTCACTGAAAATTCGTTGGAAAAATTATCTAAGTGTATTGTTCTGATATTCTTTTTGCAATTTATATTGGAGCTAGCCGATAACATAACTGAACATAAAAAATACATAACATTATTCTGAACATTAAATAAAAAAAAACTGTTCAGATGAAGCCAGCAAACTTTTTTTTCTCTTGTAACTATCAACATGCTTTTCGATGGGATATTTTCACATTTGAACAGAGAAGCCTGTTTTCAAATTAGTATTTTTTTTCATCTTCAATGTGAGGAAAAAAATGAAAAGGTGTTATTCTGGTTTTTAAAAATGAGTCCATGTTCCTTCATCAATGATTTACTCAACTGCTCAAGGAAAGTTTGGCAATTGTTCATCCAATTCTCAATCCTAATAAATGTGGTCTAGCTGTATGTTCTATATTCGAATGAATCTTAAAAATTTGGTGTATACTTTTTTTTGCGTGCATCAGCGTGTTCACTTATTAAGACACTGGACTTATACAACAAGCATTGGTATAGCAATAGGGAGTTTCAATAATATTCTTGTTCTTGCATGTTAATTCGCTTAACGGTACAAATTTTTCAGTCAATAATTTTAAAAATATATATATATTTCAGCAAACCCATATGAAATATTTACAACAATATACACTTTCATTTTTTTTTCAAATTAATTCAGTGAAAACAGTTACGTTTTCAGGTGCGGCTGCTTGACAGATCTTGCCCAACTCGTGGCTATGCAACTGCTGCCCCAGAAACTTCAAGAATCTCTACAGCTTAAAGATCAATGAAGATATCAAGCATTGTTCTTGAGATGTCGGCAATTGAAGAGCAATCCGAATTGAAGAAGAAGGCAATTGAAAAATTGTCAACCCAAGAACAATCTCTAAGTCCGTCTTTATTTATATGTATACAATATATATATATATATATATATATATATATATATATAAATTACGTGTCACGCTGTTTGTCCGTGTCACGTGACGTCCGTGTCATTAATTAGTGATCCGTTAAACTACGTTTTAACGGATCACTAATTAATGTAACATACTAAAATTCTGCTTTTTTTAATTATAAAGAAGTTTGGAAAAATACTTGGAAGGGCACGCGGATAATTATTACTTTTCGTTTTGAATGAATTCCGATTCTTTATCTGACTGCTTACTAAGAAAAATGTTGTACGGCAATAACATTTGTTACCTTCATTGAATTTTCAATTAAATGATTTTATTTCTTTTGTTAAGGATATCGTAAAAAAGGTAAGTGAACGAGCCAATAATAAGTTCCTCTAATCGGATAATAAAAAAGTATTAACTCATTTGTATGCTAAATGAAATTTAATCTTTTTTTATATAAATTATTGAAGATATGATAATAAAAAATGGTTGCAATAATCGTTTCAGTTTTTCATTTCTTTACTAATAAGCATGTACGTATCAAGTTATGTCAGCTATCATTCACTTCAGCTACAATGCTTATCATTATTTAATAAATGTTTCTGAAACTGATTTCATTTTGTAAATGAATTTTGAATTATTGCAACAGACAAATGTATCAATGACGGAATAAATCTCATGGCAACTTCATGTGTGGAATATAGAACTTTTTTTTTTAAATCTTTCCTTTAAGCTGAGTAAGCCAGAATCTGTATCACTGAAGTTAGAGGATTTATTATACATCATAAAGGGTTTATACTAAGAAGGAAGGTATTAAGAAGGAACAAATTATTTGTTCATTATTTGACAGTCACAATTATCTGTTAGCTCCAAGCGATTCTAACAGATGGCGGTATCTGTTGACTGGATTGAGTAAGTATTCTAACAGATGGCGCTGTGTTAAAAGTATCAACGTTTCACATAAGCTACAATTTAATGGCATAACCACCATGTGTTGCTGAGGCTAAAATATAAGTTAAATTTATTTCCCTACCTACCTCATTTATAAGTTTAAGTGTTACGTGTTTTTTACTAACAACTTTGTAATGTACTCATTTGTTACAAACTTGAATACAAAAAATAAAGAAATTTAATTTTTTTTTGTATTGATTTTTGCTCATTATCAACGGTAGTAGAAAATCAGTCATGGAGGTCCCCATGTTTTTTTACAAATGGTATCTGTGTAAAAAAGCATGGTGGTCCCCATGACTGGTGTTCTCCTACTGTTTCCCTTGAATAGTTTACTACTATGTAATATAACAAAAACCCTAGCCACAGCAACGAGTGGCTGGGTCTGCTAGTATATATATATATATATATATATATATATATATATATATATATATATATATATATATATATATATATATATATATATATATATATATATATATATATATATATATATATATATATATATATATATATATATATATATATATATATATATATATATTTATATATATGTATGTATATATATGTACGTATATATATATATATATATATATATATATATATATTTATATATATGTATGTATATATATATATATATATATATATATATATATATATATATATATATATATATATATATATATATATATATATATATATATATATATATATATATATATTAATAAGGCCTTTCCTATTTATAAAGCGCGTCTCAAAAGTATATGGAGTGACGATTTTTTGAAGTAAAAGATCAAAAAATGAGCAATTATCATGAAAAAAATAATAAGCATCTGTAATCATAATATAAGTTTATTACAACAAAGAGATACAGTATAGTTTTATAGAATATGCGTAAAAAAATAATAACAATTGGCTGGTTTAACTTGATAGAAAATATTGACTTTTCAAATATTTTGTATTTAAATTCAAATTTTGGATCCATTGCTTTTAATTATAGTGAAAATCCTATCAGACATGCTTCGAACTAAATTTTGAAGGAAGTGCGGCTCTAAAGAGAACCAACTCTGCTTTACTTGCTGCTTTAATTCCTGAATAGTCGTGAACTGACGACAATGAGCATACACATCCCTTGCAAATACTCCCCAAAGGATTTCCATGGGATTCAGGTCTGGCCAGTCTATAACAGTCACTTGATTCTGATTAAACCAAGCTGTTGTTGAGTGCGAGGTGGGAATCGACGGATTATCCTGTTGGAATTTCCAGTTTTTCCCTCCTAGGGTATTTCCAGTTGGAAGTAGATTGCTTTTGAGGACATTTTGATAATCTTCAGAGGTCTGTCGACCATCAAGAAAAGCAATATCGGTTGTTCCGTTGAAGCAGAACGCACCCCACATCATGAGAGAATTCCCTCCTTGTTGTCGACTAAAGAACTCAGGTTCTCGTCGTAAGTAATGCCAGTAGTATGCCCAGCCATCAGGGCCATCTAAATTGAATTTGTTTTCGTCACTGAAGAAAACATTTAATCATTCATCCGTCCAATGCATGTACTTTTTAGCCCAAAGGACGCGTGCTTTTCTGTGGTACAATTTCAGCATAGGTGTCCGACGCCTTCTGCTATATCAATGAAATTTGCTTGACTTTATGCGACGATGAACAGTAGATCTTGAAAATGGAAACGCTAAAGTCCTCATAATTTCACGAATAGACTTCTAGGTTGAAACTGCGAGCGAAATCTTTCTGTCTTGTCGCTGGAATGTTTTTCTTGATCTTCCTGAACGCTTTTTTACAATAGAATTTGCATTTTTCGACAAAATTTCATAAATTCCAGATCTGCTACACTTCATTTGTTTAGCAATATCAGAAACTTTAACATTTTGAGCTTTTAAGCGCCAAATTTTAGCTATATCAGCAGCAGAGAATTGAACGTTTCGATGCATTTTTCAACTACTAGAGAATTGAAGAACGAGCTACGATTTTATACTCTGAAGTTGTTACGTTAGATGTATAGACCACAGAATAAGCAAATTTTTTGGTACAGAAGAAATAAAAGCGATTTTATTTCATTGTCCATATATTTTTTGACATCATATTTTGAATTTTATTTTTTTACACTCAATCTGTGATACAAGTATAATATTTCTGCATTGTAATGTACCTATTTTATGATTCCATATGCTAATTATTTTTTTCGTGATCATTGCTTTATTCTTTCAACGGTTATTTAAAAAAATTCGCATGTCCATATACTTTTGAGACGCACTTTATCGACACAATTTTAGAAAGTGAATATTTTGAAAAATAGAAGACGTTTACAAACTTACATTACAAAGATTTAAAACTTACATTAAAAAACATTAAAGCAAAACTAGTCATATTCTTACACCTACTTTGAATTAAATAAAACTCAAGGAACCAGTTTCCATACTCAAAACATGTAATTTTCATATATTTCTATAAATAAAAAGTTCATATATACGACGAAACTTTGGTAAACAACTTCTGAAATCATCTGGCAAGCTTAAAAGGACTTTCTCTTGATCTTTTCTCCGGAAACCCCTGGAATTCTGGTCCCTTGTGTACTGAGTATAAATCCTTAAATATTGATCCAGACTCAGAAGGACAAAATTTTGCTTTCCGCATTTTTCTCAGAAGCAAAAGCGTAGCACTAACACGGAGAGTGTTTTCCCATCTTTCTGCTTATTTTAGTTTGATTTATTTTTACGTTTTTGGCAAGAGTAATCAGGAGGTTCTTTTAGTAGTTATCAAGTGCTTTCTGTTTAGTCTCATTACTAAGTAAAAGAGGGTGAGGAAAAAGCCTCTAAATAAAAAGAGTTTAGGTTTTGCAGGAGTAAAAAAATGAGAAATGCGAACCTCGGTTAGCTAGAAGTAATGGAAAAAGGAGTGAAAAAGTTTTCAGATTTCATTTGAGACTACATATCTAATCGTACTATCAAATATTTATACAATATTGCGAAATATTAAAAAAATTTAAATAAGAAACGCATCAAAACTGCCTCTTTTAAATAACTAATTATAGAGAGCTTTTACTTTCATAAAACGCTTTATGTAAACAGATCAATGGGAGCAACCTCTCCAAAACGTTCTCTCACACTTTTTAAAAAGGCCTTATCCACCATCCCCTGAAAGAAATGTCTGGCCTTTTGTAGGAAGAAAATGGCGAGGATTTTGGCGATTATTCTTGTTAGTAATATCCGAAAATTGAATTTTTGATTTAGAAGCGTTTTTTCCAACTGATTTAAATTAAAATCTTATATACAACTGCAACTGTAGTCGCAAGTTCATATACCCAATTTGTGACATTTAAGTCATTGCGTTTTTCAGTTATTGCGTTTATATGCTTCTGAAGGTATAGACTGACAGGCGTTCAATCCTCTTGTTGGATCTGGTTCAAATTCTGATAGGTGTCTACATTATAGATGTTAAATCTGTGTACATAATTTTATTTATCTAGCACTTTTGACTTACATTTGAACAACAGGGAGGAAATACTTCATCTGAATAGATGTTGTTCAAACTTGGATAGAAATCTGCAAATTTAGTGTAAAAATTATAAACCAAATCTCATCTGCGCAGTTTGAACTTTTTATTAGTTATATTTTTCCAAGAATGTGTCTTTCGAACTCAGGGAGATCTAAAACTTGAAGATTCGTCAAAATCTCGACTCCGAATTTTTGAGGATTTTAATACTTTTTCTGAATTTCGTATATCAGAAAGCAAACGTTGCAATTTGGAAATTCGTTAAATTAGTCGATATTGTCCATTAATAAGCGAATTGATCTAAATAGATTCTTTTAAATGTTCCTTTAATTTTAAAAGTGTCATCATACTTGTGTTGCATAAAATAAATATTTTTTATTTGTACAATCTTTGATATTGCTTTTTATTGAATTGTGCACTATGACCAATAGGATAATTTGAATATGAGATAAATTTAGTTTAAATCATGAAAAATTATAATATTGTTTGAATGTATGACTTTCAAGAAAAGTATGCATAGTAAATAAAACACTGACATCAAGGTCCCAAAATATATCACCAAAAGAAAATTCCCAAAATTATTGTTATATTTTATTTTGTAAGCGGTATGAAATTAAAGATATTTTGCTGAAAATTTAAGGAATTAACGAAAATATTGAAAAATTTAGTTTTTTAATATAATTAAAAAAGAGAAATGATTTAAAGATTTATAAAAGTAGCATATGATTAACATAATTCTGTTTAGAAATATCATAATTTTTTGAAAAAAATTCTCAATTACTCGAAATTAGAAAAAATACGGTATTTATGTGTTTGGCACATAATTTTAATCTTGCGTTAGAAACATGTCTGTATATGCTATATCCCATTTTTCTTTATTTCAATTGATTAATTCCCTTATAAATAATTATGTCTGTTGTATAGATAACTGATGATCTTCAGCTTTTTTTTTAGCATTATAGATCTTGTTTCAGAAAAAAAGGATATTTTCATTTTCATTACTAAACTACTATTAAGCTGGAACTGAGCCTATTAATGAAACACCAACGACTTCATTTCTAAACGAATATCTTTTTAGTTCATAATAACATGATTAAGAGAAGCAAACACTAAAAAAAATTAAGGAAGCATTTACATAAGAAACTGCTATATGAAAAATATTCTTTAGACAAGAAGAAAGCTAAGCATTAAGCATTAAGCTAAAGCATATCTTATAAGATAAAGTATAATACTTAATACAAAAGAATATGTTTCTAGACGTAGACAAAACAGCTTCCAGAGGAAACTTTAACGTTATAATATTTATAGACTGGCGGAGTATCTATGAATTAAGACTTATATGATAACATAATCCTTCATAGCTCTCCGATTTTATATAGTTTTAAGAGATTGTTAAAAGTATTTTAAGTTTATTTTATAACGAAACTTTTCAATATCTTAGTTAATGGATTTATACTTAAATATATTAGAGAGAAATAAATTACATTTACTGTAGGCATTACAGAATAGTTAACAGCAAATTAAAAAAAAAACAGACAAAATAAAGTAGCCTTAAACATAATCAGGGTATGACGTATTGGAGTAAATCTTAAAATATCACTCATTCGTTTCTATTTTTTTATTTATCGATTTCTTTGTAAAATTGAAAATTTCTTTTATAAGCAGTAACAGTTTTTAAAAAAAAAACATATCAGCTTTGCTCTTTATATTATGATGGGAAATTGTATATATAACAGAAGTCATATTAGCAACAATACGTTTTTTTACCATGTTATAAAATGTTTGAACATTTAAGACTTTAATGAATAAAATTGTGGGAATTAAGTAAGGAGAAAAAATATATTTGCGAAGAACGAAAAATTCTAGTAAGGTGTAATATCATGGTATCGAATAAAATATTTATAAAGATATTAAATATAAGATAATAAATTTTCGATTTCTTTATTTTCTGATATTATACACTTAATTTTAACTATTTAAACGTATGTTATCTTCTAGTATCGAACAAATATTATTATCACTTGCTTTTGGAATAATGGTCGATGTAATATTTTAACACATCCACCCATTTTTAGAGCATTAGCACAAGGGTGAGATTATTTTGGCCCAAATTGTCAGACAGTCACTACTAATTTTACTGAACATTTGCAAAAAAAAAAAAAAAAAAAAAAAAAAAAAGGTCAGAATATAAGGCACAGACACGTTCTATTTAGGTCACAAATGTGGTTTTTAATAAGAAAAAATGGAAAGTGTTATGCGTTTTCGCAACACTTTTTCCAATTGATTTCCTTTTTTCCCGTTGTATTCATATGAAGCTTATTATTTTTAAAGTAATTAGGTTTTTTTTGTTCGGATTAAATATTTTGAAATCATAAGAAAATTGATATTTTACATAGTTTTTATTCTTTTTTGAGGGGTAGCCCTTAATGGGGGAGGTAAAGATTTAAAACTTAACTGGGATCTAAGATACCGTTTCCTCTTTACCCTTAAAATTAATTTTCTAATCTAAATAAACCAAATTTATTTTTCCAGTACATAAAGGCATACAGAAAACAATATAAAGGAAAATTGAACAATTATATGAAAAATAAAAATATAGGTTTCCGAGGGCATTTTAAACATACAGTTTAAGTACTAGTATAAAAAAGCCTATAAATCATACATTTCTCTTGGTATATTGGTTTATTTTAGAAATATTTCAAAATATATTATGACTAGAAAAATTCATTATATTTGAACATACATATCAGAATCAGTAGAATGCGAACTTTCATCGAAACAATTTTCTGTATAGTTGTCCTTATCACTTTCTACTTCATTTAAAAGTTCCTGTAACTCTACTTCATAACGGAGATCAGTGAGTTAGAGGGCATTTCGAGGACCGGGTTTTAGAGCCATGTACTAAGCCTTGTATAATGGTGGAACACTAAAAGAAAGGGGTGGTCTCACAGGCATTGAGCAAAGAAATACCTGATATATTTAATAAAACATCCGCTGAAATCGATTGAAAAGTCCACGCGTAGTGAAGGTCACGAAACAAGAATCTACAGGGTCAATCCATTCGATTGAGCTGAAACTAGAATAGTCCATCCTTAGTCCATCTAAAATCCATCTTAAGCTGTCGTACGCTGCCCCCCCCCTCCCTAGTTAAAGGTTAAACATTCAAATTTGAAAACTCATAAATTTATTAAATAATTTTTATACATATTCTCAAAAACACTTTTAGCATTCCACATTCATGATTATACGACGTTTTATAATAAATTTGTGAGGTTTTGCATAATATAAGAGATTGCATTTTTTTAAAAGACTTACTACATTGTTCTCAAGATGGTAAAAGTTTCGATCAGATTTTCCAGGCATTCAAAATCTGCATTAAGATAACTTTCCAAAGTTTCATTAATATCAGATATATCTGAGCTATCATTTTCATCACTGAGAGATTTCTGAATCTCTGTAGCTCAGGTCTGTGTGCAGTCTTACCATACTATTAAATAAATCTGAAACGCATGGTCAGTTAGACGTCCAACCCCAAGTAAAAAATGAAATACATTGTTTCTCAAGATTTTGTTACTCTTCTCTTCTTCTAGATCCACTACCCTTTAAATTTTAAACTCAATAAAAAAAAATGTATATAACCTATTTAGGCTTATAGGAGTGCACAGGTTAAATTTTAGGCTGATCGTCCTTTTCGTTTTGATTTCGGGGCAGTTCCATCATCTAAAGCTCTGAAAAGTGCGCCTAAGCGAGCATTGCAGTGAAGTTCGAAAATGAGCTTAAAAAAATATTACGTTATACCTATGCAGCAAGGTACCTATCCAAGGTACACCAGAAAGAGTCATACTCAGATTCGCTACTAGAGGGTAATTTGTAAAGAATTTTTGGTGTTTCGGAAAAAATTATTTGCTCTCTCCGAACCATTTACATAATCAATTTTCAAAAAATTCTACAGTTATATTTCAAATAAAAAATAAGCTAATATATATATATATATATATATATATATATATATATATATATATATATATATATATATATATATATATATATATATATATATATATATATATATATATATATATATATATATATATATAAAGAAAATGTTAGAGGAACTGAAAATAAAGAACAAGAAACTTTATGCCGCTCTAAGTAAAGATGACCAATTCTACTGATAAAAAACAGAAAAATGAAAACCCCAAATCTTCAGAACCATAGTAAAGGTCGGTCATTTTCCAAGAATTCTGAATTCTGATCCTCACAAACACTATTCCTCGAATTGAGTTCAATTTTCACGGAAAAGGGAAATGAATACACATGTGTTCTCTTTCCTGCATAGCGTCCCGCCGAGTAACACGATCGGTGTAGTGTTTCAGCTAACGGAACACCACATTTTATCCAACGATTATACGTATACATTCTCCACAATTTTTTTTAAAAAAATATGGAATAAACAGTTTAAGATACCTCCAACAAAATAGCATTGAAATTATTTCTCTAACAATTATTTTTACTACAGAAAATTAACAAAATTCCTTGAAAAAAAACAGATTTTCATATAGGATACTATAGATGAAAATTACGAAACATCCTGATTTAAATTGTCATCTGATGTTAAAGAAGGTTAGAAGTGAATCTTAAACGTACTTTCTTCTATTTATAGTTGAAATTAACGATTTTAGAAGCGAGCGACTTTAGATGTTCAATGTAGTGGATGAATGAAGTTATGAGAAGTAATAAATACAAGCTTTTAAAAAATCTTAGAGTTTCTTTACAAAAGAGAGGAAATGGGGTCAAAGGGACTTCGTGCCTGTACTGTTAAAATTTCAAATAACAAAAAATGCAGTAGAATTCCTGACAAATGTTATTTAAATAACAATACATTATATAAATTAGGTTTTATAATAGAATCCTTTTATATTACCTATTCATTTACTGATCTATTATTATTTATATTTTATTCTTGAGAGAGAAGAAATTATTAATTAATAATTTGTGTAGTTCAAAGATTAAAAATATTTGAAATATTCTTTTTTTGTTGTGCAAACAAATTGTTCAGTAGATATCGTACAATATCAGCGTCATGGCCTAGAGGTAATGTGCTTTTCCCTGATCTGGGCATTGCGGGTTCGAGTCGTGATTAGGGCATGGTTGCTCACCCTGTGTACAAGAACCCCACCTGTAAAAAAGGGTTGTGCAAACGCATGTGTGAGTTGCCATTTTCATATGAGCTAGATGTCGAAATTCGTTTCTCCGGTGCTCAGGGGTCTTTACCCTCAGAAGCTATTGCACCTTTTTTCCCTGGTAAAGCGAACTCGACATCATCATAATCATGCCATACAATATTTATTTTACCGCAAAGAGCTATAATTAATAAAATCATGTGATTTGTTTCTTTATAATACATACTGTAGAATGCCAAATTATGTCTTTAATATCATAAATGGTGGATAAATTGAAGTGTCCTGTTTGGAAGATATTACACAGAGAAACATTGCACGTGACATTTTCATATTAGATATCATCAATTTCGCATGGTTTTGTATCAAACATAGATTCATGCAAAAAATTAGTTCAAAAATTAACAGCTTAATGAAACGGGTTTGTTTTATTAAAGTAAAGAAAATGCAAGAAAGTAAATAAAATGGTACATGTAAAGTAAGAAAATCTAACATAGCACAGCTAATACAGCACAAAATAAGAGATGTCTGTAATTTATTATTGCATTTCTTTACACACAAAACATGATTCTTAAGTGAAATTTTGAAACGCTTTTTATGAGCGTATTACCAGCATTTGTATGAAAGACGTGTTAAAAGGCAGTTGTAAAAATAAAAAGATGGGCGAACAATTTTTTGAACTGCGCAATGGTTCTTTCGTTGTAGAGAAATAGGAGTAGTTGTGAGGTTGGGTTTCTCGATACTAGGTTCGATGTAGAGCATGCTGTTAAAAATTACTGTTTACTAAGTGATAAAAGAATGTAATTAGTTCATAGGTGATATTGTGGAAAATAAAGAAAGTAAACGAAGATTACATGAAAGCAATACGTTTCAATTACAAAAAATCATAATGGAAGAAAACATTTCAAATGTTGTGAAAGCAACCTAGAATTTGAACAAGTCAAAATATTAAGTGATTTTTATTTACTAAATCCTTAAGTTTTAAAACAGATGTTAAGAATTATAATCAGGGCATTCACTGAAAATACCGGCAATAGAATTGACCATACTATAATTGGATGAAACTTCTAGATTTCTTTGCGGCTAAGATTTTTATATTAAAATTTTAATAACATGGTCAAAGCAGATTCATTATATCGAGAGATGAAATACAAAAATACCATAAGCTCTGCGGTAACTAGTCAAGAGTTTTGAAGAAATTAGTGGTAACAAAGAAACTGGAATCCATAGAGCTTATAGAAATCATTTTGTTGAGATGATGAATTTGAATAAAACATTGGCAGCTAATATTCACGTTGTATCAAGGAAATTCGATTTCCTAGTCGCTATCATACATACGAATAATACTCACAACTGATCTGATAAAATTCATCACTTACAATAGTTGATAATTTATGATGATGATATTCGTAGATCTTTTGCTTTGGTATTCTTGGTTTGATTGGAAGGGGATCAAAATTGAACATCAGGCATCATATGGATCGACGAGGCTCACTCATGCATGTGCGGGACAGTGGGGACACAGAACTGCTGTACCTACTCTCCTGAAATTTCATGTTAGAAACAATATAAGTATTTGCATTCGCCGAATTCTACTGTATGTATTAACTTTATTACTAACGCTCTTTCACCTGGGCCACTTTTCCTTGAGGAAATTAGTTGTGAAGTACCAGACAGAGCGTCATCAAGATATTTTGTAAGTTGTAATCATTTTTACATAATGGCCATTATTTGAATAAGTCGTTTGGCTTCAATCAATTTTCTTCTTGTAAAGGCTTGCTAAATGAGGATATTTTAATTTTACCTTATATCCCATATTCTTATTGTATATTTTATGGTACTAGAAATTATGAGTATTCACAAGAACGGTTATTTCTTGTTACAGGCATTTTATTTGACTGAAATAAAATTTCTCAAATCGGTTACTAATAAAGTATAAAATCTTCAAAAGAAATATTTCTGTTAAATTCAGTATACTTACAGCTGAGCTAATTTATCATACATTAATTATTTGTTTCGCTTTCATGAACGCTTACATTTACAAAGAAAAATGAATAAATAAATAATTCCATCGAAAACAAGAAGGATTGTTTTGGAGATAATATGTTTGATAAACAAACAAATGTATCGTAGAAAGAAATAATTTGTTGATATGTTTTGATATTCTTTGATATGTTCATTTTTTTAAAAAATTGGATTTAACAAACCATTTTAAAGACAATCCCTTTTCTTATTTAGAGAACCGCTAAAACAATATACAACAACACAATTTATTTAATTGCTTTATGTTCGCATTACTGATTGATTAATTTTATTGCAAAAGAACAAAGCAGATTTTTAAAAATATGTAATTTTACAATTTAATAGTTATGTTAAAATTAATTAAGAGGGAAGAAGAACATGCTGATTTATTGAAACCGAAATTCTGCTATTTAAAAGATTTAATTAGTTTATTTCTTTTATTTTTATCTATGCTTGGCAGCATTCTCTGAAACGTTGTATGTCTTTGAGAATTATTTTGACTGTAGCAATTTGGTGAATGTGGAAAAAGATTTTACTTTGATTAGGAATTATTTTCCTTTGATTAGAATTCGTATTCATAATTGGCACAATGAATATCAAGCTCTTGGAACAAGATAAGTTTCTGCTGAATATCAAAATAGCACCCTTAAATTCAAATTGCTGGAAAAAAATTAAAAATTGCGCAAGTTTTTCCAGTTTTTCGAGCCTGTGTATATTTTATATTATTTTAAGAGTCTTCATAAATTGCTAAATAAATAATGTAACATTAAAAACACGGTGAATATAAAATTGCTGTTATATTTTATGAAATATGGAAATGAATTAACTTTTTGTGAAATGAAGAATTACATTGCTTAACAAGCAACATTATCTGTATCGGTTTTCGAAATTTTATAAGGAAAACTGAAATTTAGAATAACCATTAATGAATATTTATGATTTTTGACACGAATAATTTGAATATACAAACTCATGGTGACCTGGTAAGTGAAAAAAAAAGTAAGAGTCTATAATGATTTCGAAATAACCATGCATCATTTCTTTCTTATAAAAGCTTCTAGAATGAGACAAAATGCACTCTTTCTTAAGCGAGACCATGATTTTCTGAAAATTAGTTTTGGAAAAGAATTCTAAAGAACAGGAAATTTCATTTTCACAGTTTAAAAAGGAAAATTTGACAAACTATTATAATATTAAAAAATTGATGGAATAACAATGTATTCATTGAAATATCTTTAAAAGCTTTTATTAATGTAAGCCAAAGATCTAAAAATATATCTAAAGTATTAAAATTAATTACATTCTTGCATTAAATACATTATTGCAGGGAATTCAGATAATCAATTCAATATAGTGCTGTGTTGTGAAAATTCAATTGTCTATGTCAAACATTTAAGAATTAATCCTTAATTTCATCAGTCAATATTATCAGCTAGGCAACTATGAACAATCTAATATTTTACCCAAATCGTTTTAACTGCAACTTCTTTAGAAGTTAAAACAGTAAATTTATAAATATTTTTACTTTATTTCTTCAAAAAAATTAATTTCGCAAATGTGAATTATTATTTCAGATATTCTTTTAACATATATAAATTCCGCAAATTGATGCTTATAAATTTTTGGGCTATAAAGATTCTAAAATTTCGAATAGATTTTTATGCAATGGTTTCTAAGCAAAGTTTATCAGTATTAAAAAAAATAATAAAATCTAATTGTATTGACTGGGAAATTAAATTCAAATTCACTAGAATTTAAAAAAAAACTTTTTATTTTTTATTAAATTGCTGCACACATTTTAAAATCATTTAATGAATAAGAACTTTCATATTTCTTAAATTCACATATTTGATTTTTCATAACAGATCATAAATTCTAAGTATTATTATTCATCTGTGAAATTTATAAATGTATTTATTCTATAATATGTTTTTAATCTGATGCATTGGCATATATTTAAAAGAAAGACATCGTCAAAGTTTATTTAAAATAATATTTCATTATATGTCTAATTTCATAAACGTTTTCGTCCTCAAATCATAATTATGCATTTTCCATTAAATTTATTCGCTTCTGGAGAAAATCGAAAAAAAATGCAAATTTCTTTGCATACATTTTAATATCCATTTAAGTTTATCATTTAATAGTTATCTAAAGAATCGTGTATAAATAATTTCAATTAAAATACTTGTGTTCGCTACTTAATTTTATGAACATATAAGGCTTAGCTTTGATTCACGCCACTCTGTCTCGGATTAGCAGATACATATTTTAGCATTTTCAAATAAATTTTTAGATATATTTTTATTTATTTATATTTGTTCTGAGCCATTGTGATATTTTTTTAAAAGTTATTTTATATCTATATGGATTTCATGCCTTCTTTAAAAATTCCTTTGCTAAAATATTTTTAATTATTTCATTTATATGATTTGTTCCTTTTATATATTTTGCCAAATAAATGAAATGATATTTTTTATACAATATAAAAATATAATTCAAATCTCTAATGATGCCGATAGATCCAATATCGGTCTCATATTTGACATTGCTATTATTGAAATAAAATATTTTAATTTTTATCCAAGAAAGAATACCTGAAAATTATTTGTAAATTGATCTTTTGTCTGAAAATGTATCTAAATTGTCTTTTATCTCAAAATTCCACTTTTTTTCTTTGAAGCAAGATAAAAAATTTTTATTTAGCATTTGTCAAAAATGCATGGAAAATTTATTTAATTTTTTTCTGAGGAAAGATTTTGACTATATTTCCTTATTAAAGAGAAAAGGAAAGATATGATTTAAGGTACAGAATTTTTTAATGTTTTTGAGCTAGAATTTCACACAAAACTTTTTTACGTTCTATTTCGGATATGGCATTATAATATATATATATATATATATATATATATATATATATATATATATTGAAAATATTAAAAAAATATTTCTAATTTCAGATCAACGCAAGATATTGGATATCATATTCTCTTTTATGGTATGCAGTATGAAACGTTTCTTTTATTTTTAAACTCATCCACTCATCCAGATGAAAAAAGAGAAAAACCTCTTCATATTGTTTGTTGAATAGAATATATTTTAAACATACAATTCATATTCAGATATATTTATAAATATATTAAATTCAATAAATTTCTTTTATATTGAAGATTCGGGATATTTAATTAATTTTTCAATTGTATCATTTTTATGAGTTTTTAAGGATAATTGGAGAAAATTTTTCACCAAATACAATGTACTATGTTTATTTATTGGGAGCCCTACACAATGTATTTATATTATAGGACTAATATTATATATCCTGAAGTATTATACCATATATTTATATTATAGTGTTTAATGGGTTCAAGAACCACCAGGAAATATTCAATGCACTTTTTTAAAAAAAGGGTAGGTGTAATTTCCAAAGTACTAAGTGGAGCATTAAGTGTGTCTTTCCTTTCAAACAACTGCCAGATAATAATCCGTGCTAAATCATTTTATCCGCACCATGATATGAATGTAGGAGCAAAAAGTGGATAATCAGACGGAAGAAATTTTCATGCTTGCAGTTTACTGCACGCTTGATCAAGTTGGAGTTAATCAATATTAATATCCTTATAAAAGTTTAATTTTTAATTATTTCCGAGTCTGCTTGTTTTAATTCAAAAAATATTGCGAGTTACATTGTTCGGGAAATCAATTTGAGATATGTGGCAGACAGGATTTAGGAAACCGGGAATAGTTTCCAGTCACAACTAAATTTCTACTAATAATTTATATTTCTCTACTTTAAAATTTTTGTGGTAAATTAATATATATGCTACAGATATATCAAAATAGCGTAAACTTTTGCGTGCGGCAGGGTTGGTTAAATGCCTGGCGTCCAAGATCTTATGGAATTCATATCATGGTGCAGATTATAATTAATTAGTTTAAAAGGAAATAGAACATTGCTATGATTTGATGATGTAGGAATAAAATTTAAAATCTAATCCTATTAACATATTGGATGTCTATACTATCTTTTTTATATCACTTGTATACGGACAATTTAAAAAATAATATAAAGAATGAAATGACGGAATAGTAACAGAAAAAAAAGAAATGTATATTATCTACGTTTAATATCAAAGTTAAAAAAAACATTATAGAGGCTAGAGAAGAAAAGAAAACTTTTAAATTTGTTTACTGAAGTATATCAAGGATTATCAGTATTTGAGAAGAAAATATTATGAAACACATCGAGATGTATAGATATCTTTAAAACCAATCGCTAGAGTCGCATTTATCAAGTATAACACATTCTTTTTTATTATTCTTACACTCTCAAACATTTTATATTTAATATTTTTGGAAGACCAATCATTACGAAATAAGATTTTTCGTTGTTTGAATTTAACTATTTTTCTAAATATTGATCATTGTAATAATATCTTAAATCGTAGAATGACAGTTAGACAGCGATATATTTTTTTCTGTCCACGAATTTCAATAGACAGGAAAGTACTTATAAGTATTTTCTAAGGACTTGTTTATTTTTGCTTAACACGCTGAATTTTCCAAGAAAAGATTTCAAATATGATTCTGCATTTGTTATCATTGCCAACTGTGTACACCACTTTTATTTTATTAGAAATCACTTATCGAAATAAGATTCTGTGATAATTTCTTTAAATATAATAAAACATTTTGGGTTTTTGAGAGAAAATACTGTTTTTAAAGAATTGCATTTAATTTTATTCTTTTGTGTAATGATTTTTGAAGTACCGTTCGTTTTAAAATTGATAGACCTACCACTGATACTTACTCTGTAATTCGACATAGAAAAATAATGTAAAAAAAAACATTAACCAGCAAACTATCAAACACAACTATAACTAGGGAAAATGTTAAAACTCAGGTTCTGTATGCAATGTTGTAAGATGGATTACCTTTTATTTCCTCCTATTTAAGATGGATTACCTTTTATTTCCTCCTATTTAAGATGGATTACCTTTCACTTCTTCCTATTTATGGTACAAAAAGTTTTATGGCTATGGTAAAAAAATTTAAATCTGAACTAAAATTAATCTTTCTCATATTTTTTTTTTTTTTAAAATACGAAAAAAAAAGAAAAGAAAAGAACTTTACTAAGATAAACTTTTCTATTTAAAATTTATATTCGATTGAATTTTATTTTAAGTAATGATTATATGCCATATATATATAATATAAATATGTATGTGGATACTGCTTATATACTGATTTATATATATATATATATATATCAGTTAAGTAATGACAGGTTTATGTGAATAGGAATGCGAATCACAAAATATAAAGAAATTCTTTTCATATTTGCAAGATATTCTTTTAAAAATTGGAAGAATATTGGATTTTTTTTCATCGAACATCGTATTCAGATTTGTGGCATAAATCGTTTGGAAAATATCTTTTATGCCATGCAGACAATAAATCGATTCATTCTTTTGAAAGAATATGAAGTTAAATAAAAACTTTACTTCCAACAACTTTCATTTCTACCATTTTTTCTAAATGTTCAGTGAAACTTTAAATGGAATAAATCTGAATTTAAATAAAAAAAGAGTATGTTATAGAGTTTAGAAACAAACATGCCGGTTTTTTAAATCATAAAATCATCATCAGCATTTTTAAAATCTTATAGATGCAGAGAAAGCTTCAGTAAAAAGAAAGTAAAAAAAAAATACTGCTAATGAATTTTTATGTATCAAAACAAAAAGTCTATTTTCAATCAATTATTATTTTAATAATAAAAAAAAATGTTAAAACGCTAAGCAGCATTGCATAAATTGATTAGAAATACCAACATATTTGTCAAACTTTGAAGAAACTTTATCGCACGATATGTTCTTAAATATTCACCACACATTTCTTTATTTTTTGTTTTGGGGAAAAAAAGTTAAAGAAAAAGCAAACTGCGGGAAGCAAAAATAACAGAAACTTGCGACCTAGAAAACTAGAAATAAAATACTGCATCATTTGAAATTATTATTTTTTCTTTCTTAAATTTCATTTAAAAGAGGAAAGAATGTCTGCAAGGTTTAAGAACCGAAGGAAGGATATAATGTTTCATATTTTCTAAAATTTCCTTCGCTTTTTGAAAACAAACGTTTAAACTATATTTTTATGCAAAAAAAGCACTTGCTTTTATGATATGAAACATAATACTCATTTTATCTTATTATGTAATTAAAATGAAAACTTAACAAGCACATTGATATATATATATATATATATATATATATATATATATATATATATATATATATATATATATATATATATATCAAATTTTTTAGGATCTTCAGACATCTATTCTTTTATCTGAAATTACTTAAATGTTCAAAGTAATTGTTTATTTAGGAAAGATTATTTTTTATTAGAGTTTTTCTCTTCCAATATAAAAATATTCTTGCTTTTAAGATTTTTCTCGTCTTTTTTGGTTGGATATAAAAAATTGGTAAATCTGTGAAGATAAAATTTTTTCTCCCAATAGATTTGATTCTAAAAATAGAATGTGAATTTTTAAATAATTCAGAAAAATAATTAAATTACATGCTAATTAATTGCAGTTTGACAAAATTTCAAAAACTTTAAAATAAAATTTTTCTGTTTCAAAATCTATATTTTCAATGATATTGTTAATGTTCATAAATCAACTCTGCTTGATTTAAAATTATATTAAAAAAATCGTAATTACAACCCAAAATGATATAAATATTATTGTCACAAATGATAATGCAAAGAAAAATTTCTTTCATTTTTATATGAAAACACTATTAGTAGTAATACCATATAAGCTAAAACTATAAACTTGATTAGCAAATTTTTAAAAAAAAATAATGAAATTTTGTTTTTTTAAATTTTTTTAATTAAAAAATTATGAAATTCAAAAGATGGTAAGAAACATTCCGTGGAAGCAAAGAAAAATTGAGCAGAAAATAAAATAAACAAGCAAAAAAAGAGAGAGAGAGAGAGAGAGAGAGAAACTTGCAATACATTTAATATTGGCTGGAGAAATACATTTTATGCTTATTCTAAATTGTTACCATTCCTTTCTAGTAAGTAGTTCATTGAATTCTCTAAGAGGCTTGCTGTTCTCTCTTTGTGTTTGTTGTTTCCATTTTACGAAAGTTGGCAAAATGACACATGGAATTATAAAAACTGATAAATAAGTCTTTTGATGAAAAATACATCAAATATATATCAATGCATGGGTAAACAGCGGCTATTGTAATGGCTGTCTTGTTGCCTTTATGTAATAATATTGCCTTTCTAATAAAAAAAACTCGAAGAATAGGCCTTTTTGTTTAGAAGCTTTTACAAGAAGTTTCTCTCATTCTGGGGGGTGGGGGGGCACCTCAGAAATGAGGATAATAAGTATCCGTTGTGGTGATTGGTTCTCGCAAACTTGGTGGCCGCACAAATTGTTGGGGTTGGCTACCTCCTATCTATGACGGGGCTCGCTTCCCAAGGGAAGGGTTGTACCGTGATCGGTGATGGCCATTAGGACCCAACTATATTTCCTACCAGTGTTGGTGTCGCGTTAGTCCGATCATTCAGGTTTTTCTGTGTGCTTTGCAAGCAGGTCAGAGTGGCAGTTTAGGGTTATGGTTGCAAGAAATGAATAGATGATCTACCCTGATGAATAATGCTCTCAATCCAAAAGAAGTAAAGAAGAAAAAAGGATACGACTCCCTTACAAAATATATTAATTTAAAAGAAATGAGTACGAAACATGAGATGCAATATTCTCCAGTATATTTTTATTGCTATGTTTGCAATATCTATCATTCGCCGTATTTTTTTAAAAATATTGTAAAATAATGACAGGTTAAAAGGAAAATAAACTCCATTGAACAGAAACATAAAGGAATCACATAACTCTGTATATGCGAAAATTCATATGAATTTGGATGGAATGGATTTCTGAAATCTTTTATATTCTAATTTAGAAAAGAAATGCGTATTCCGGAAATTTGGCAAACATTTGTTTTTTAAAATTAATAATTTGTACCTTGGTTAATCTGATTAACCAGATCTAGCCCAGATTTAACCAGATCTGATTAGAAATTTACTAAACATTTTAATTAATACAAATTGTTTGTGTAATATTTTATTTCATAAGTTTGGATTAATTTTTCTATATACATGCGTCTCATCATTATTTGACCATTTAAATTTAGACGTTTTCTTACATTTAAAATATTTCCTAATGGACTTTATACTATTAATAAAAAATACATTTTTAATTTCAAATTCGTTGATTAATTTCTCTGTATACATATATCTTCCATTTATTTTGACGTAAAAAGTTATTTCGAACAGTGCCATTGATTGCTATTTTTAGAAATATTACAGTTGCACATTTTATTTCAGTTTAATTCATTTGTTATCCCACTTAAAGAAATTGGTTTCCGATTTTTCATTATTTTTTCTCCTCTTTTTTTATGCATTTTTCATATTATGTACATTTATGTTTTTCTGTATAAATGATGCCTACAATTTTTAAAAGAAGTTAGTCATTGTAAATAATGACACATCGCCAATAGAACCCAAAACTTTTGAATTGCAGTCATAGATTGTGTTCTGGATTATATTTGTCAAATTTAAAAGGCCAATATTAGTTATTTTGTTCCTTTCCTCCTTCCAAGAATACGTAAAAGTCTAATCATATATCTTATCGCTGTTGTTGACTATTATCATCAATATTACCTAATTGTTGTGAATAAAATTTTTTAAAAATCAATACTTTTAACTTTACTGCATCGAAGTGAAAATTTGTAGTCTTTTCTGCACTAGAAAATCTTGAACAAAAGAAATCAGTGACTTAATGACAATAAACTGCAACATTTACATTACGAATAGAAATAAAAATCATGACTTTACTGGCTACTTTAATGTGCATTCAAGATAAAAGCCATCATTAAATTTGTTTTTATTACTAATCTTAAATTAAAAAAAATGTAAAAATCTTCTATTCTATTTTT